>NC_084559.2:33240645-33465645 GCF_033978685.3 Nerophis lumbriciformis | reverse complement strand
ATTATTTAAAAGAAAACTGGTTGTGTTTTATAAAATTCTACCCAAACATTTAATAAAGTCAAACACAAATAAGGCAACTAGAGAAGTATCTAACACTTCCATCCATCCATCCATCCATCCATCCATTTTCTACCGCTTGTCCCTTTTCGGGGTCGCTGGAGCCTATCTCAGTTGCATTCAGGCGGAAGGTGGTGTACACCCTGGACAAGTTGCCATCTCATCACAGGGCCAACACAGACAGACAACATTCACACTCACATTCACACACTAGGGACCATTTAGTGTTGCCAATCAACTTATCCCCAGGTGCATGTCTTTGGAAGTGGGAGGAAGCCGGAGTACCCGGAGGGAACCCACGCAGTCACGGGGAGAACATGCAAACTCCACACAGAAAGATGGGATTGAACTCAGGACCTTCGAGGCAAACGCACTAACCCCTCTGGCACCGTGCTGCCCCATATCTAACACTTCTCTTTTCTAAAGTAAATGTGTATATTATTTATATATATATTTATTTATTTATATATGCACCTTATTGCTTTTTTATCCTGCACTACCATGAGCTTAAGTAACGAAATTTTGTTCTTATCTGTGCTGTAAAGTTCAAATTTGAATGACAATAAAAAGGAAGTCTAGTCTAGTCTAGTCTACCGCAGATATGATAATCTACATCAGGCCTGGGCAATTATTTTACTCGGGGGGCCAGATTTAGATAAAAAAAAGTGTGTCTGGGGGCCGGTATATCTATTTTTAGGAACACTAATACAAAACCTCACAATAATGATTGAAAGCTAAAAACGTTATGACAGACCGCCTTAAAAAACGGAATGGATTTTGAATTTTTTTTTACTGAATGAGACACCCAGAATGTACATGAAAATAAAGAATGTGGGATTTACAATATTAACTATGAAGGATAAAACACTGAATATTGACAACATATTTTACAATCAAGCGAAACACAACCAAAATGCAACAAACATAGTGAAATATGAACGAGAAGGGTAAAGAAAAACCCCCACCTACAATCTGAGATATCTCATAGTGACCAAAGTAACTAATTAGATGACCATAGTAACTAATTAGATTACCATAGTAACTAGTATATCATGCAGATTCCAAGCATTGAAAGACTTAGTATAGTTGAAGACTTACGGTCATTAGAAAACATGAGTGCACATCGTAATGGCAGCTACACTTTCCATCTTAAACATCTAAAAAAATTATTTGGGAATGTCCGGCGGGCCAGATTAAAAAGCTCAACGGGCCACATGCGGCCCTCGGGCCTTAATTTGCCCAGGTCTGAATCAACAATATGATTTACCTGAATGGCTGGACAGGACTGCTGCTCCCCTCACCTCCCAGGGGGTGAACAAGGGGAAGGGTCAAATGCAGAGGAAAATGTCACCACACCTAGTGTGTGTGACAATCATTGTGTGTGTGACAGACGTCTGTGTGTGACAGACGTTCTATAATTTTTTTATAGATTTTTGACTTTTTTTAATCGATTAAGAATCGTTATAAATAAGAATTAAGATTATTCGAAAATCGATTTTTTTTGTTTGACAAACTTAACTTAAAAACCTAAAAACAAACAGTTTACAACCTTGCCAAATGATATGAAACCATTCGTTAATCAAAAAGATTATTATCAAGGCTTAATCAAATCAGATGAACAATCAATTACTTACATTTACGCAGTGCTAAAATAAATACATTCTAATTAAATAAATAAATAAATAATAATAATATACCTGTATACTGTATGTTTCTGAAATAAAGTCAATCAAATTTTAGACAATTTGATTAATCAAATCAAATCAAATTTGAATCAATTTTGATTCTCAATTCAATCCGATCCTCTCGATTTATTAGTGAATTATTAGTGAATTATATTTATATAGCACTTTTCCCCAGTGACCCAAAGTGCTTTTACATAGTGAAACCCAATATCTAAGTTACATTTAAACCAGTGTGGGTGGCAGTGGGAGCAGGTGGGTAAAGTGTCTTGCCCAAGGACACAACGGCAGTGGCTAGGATGGCGGAAGCGGGGATCGAACCTGGAACCCTCAAGTTGCTGGCACGGCCACTCTACCAACCGAGCTATACCGCCTCTGATGATTTATTTCAATAAAATATTTTTTTAAAAGACGTTACCAAAGCTTGACTTGTTGCTGGTGTTAGGAAAAACTAATTCTTAAAATGAAAATCAATTCTTGAAAATGATGAATCTATTCAAAATCAGAATAAATTAAACTTGCCATTTGGATATGAATGAATTTTTTCCAGCCCCCCTAATGTTTAATGTTGCAAAGATTGACCTACAATATAGTCGATGTTAATTAGTTCCGTGATACATGTTTTTCCACAAAGTGGGATTATATTCATGACATATTTCTATAGCTAGAGAATAGAAAAACAGTTTACAGCCTTCTAAATACAGTTGTTATCATCATTAGAACCCCCTAGACATGAAATAACACTCAAAAAGTCACCTTTACACTCCTTTAATCCAATATAGTTGGCATAAAACAAAATAAGTCATATACTGTACTGACTTTAAAAGCATTATGCTTATGCACCCTTTTAGAAATTTTACATTTGAACATTTTCTCCATATTGTATTTCTTTGCATTGCTATATTGTTTTGTTATAATATATACTGTATTGAGATTACCCCGCCAATGGAGCTAAACATCATTTCAATGCTTTGTGTCCTGAGTTGACAATAAAATATGTCATCTCAATATGATGAAATATGATTTCCAGGATGTGGCGTGTAACATACAGAATATTCCTGGACTTATTATATTTATTACAGTTAGTTCCAGAAATATTTGGACCTTGACTAATGAGTTATTTGCCTTTTTTATTATTTGATATTTAAGATATTGTTGTGCTTGTCCTCATTCGGGACATGGGCAAAATCCTAAAAACTCTTGTTACTGTCCAAATACCCCTGGACATAACATACATATGGATGTGTGCATCTAACTTGTATGTGTTCTTTATGGGTTAGTGACACTACCAACAAACGGCATAAAAAACACACATGGGTAAATGCAGATGTGGCTAAATATACATTGTTAAACATGAATAAAGTATGCAAATGGTGCTTAACATTATGGGTGTCCTGATCCAGCTTTTCACTTCCGATACCGATATTAATCCAGTACAACAGGAATCATTCATACTTTTATTATGTTGTAGTGTGGAATGCTAGAAAAGGTTTGATCTAGTGAAATTACTACAACAGAGAACAATTTTGGTATGAAAAACACTCACCTATTTATTATTCACCGTCTGGAATGGACTTATCCATCCATTTTCTACCGCTTATCCCTTACAGGGTCGCGGGGGGTGCTGGAGCCTATCTCAGCTGCACACGGGCGGAAGGCGGGGATTATGCTGTCTTTAATTTAATTTCACGGAGTGGTAATTGTTTATGGCGACGCCAAGTGGTCACAATAATTAGGTTTAGCACATGACTTATGATGCAGTAAATTGAATGATGCGGACACGCTTGTTACTGGATACTTTCTAATACGCTTCTTCCTTAGACTTTGTATGTGTAATATGGAAGTAGATTTATTTAATACTTGTTTATATTGACACATGTAGTGTGTTTGACTGCAATATTGTTCAAATAAAGACACTTATTACAAGTGTATAGCTTGTGTGCTTAGCTGTTGTGTAGCTGCTAGCTTTTAGTAGCCTACAGCCTACCTTTTGTAAATGACTTGAACAAAATACAAGAAAAGACCAACATTGTGTGCTTATTGGAGGACAATTAGATATTAACTGGCTGTCCAGTTTTGCACAAGTAAACACTCTGCAGGACTGCTTGTGTCAGAGACTTTAGATGCAAGTCGGTATCATTTGATGCTTGTTTTTTGGGGGTGGGGGTGATATCGGCCCGATAGCTGATCAGATTGGGACACCCCAACTTAATATCCTAAATGTAGTGAGATAAGCATTGCTACTTATGATGTAATGTTTCATGTAACGATGTAGATCCAGCCAGTAACACCAGTTATGTAGTTTGATGGTAAAAGCAGAAAAGGGACATACGGATGCAAAATGTGCGGACAAAATAAATAACACTGATGAGGAACAGAGCGATCAAACGAAGGAGGTGTTAGGGAGACTGAAACATGCAAATGAAAGAATAAAGGGAGGAATGGTGTGGAGACATTGTAAACAGTTTAAGGGAGAGGAGGGAGAAATGAACAAAAGAGCAGCTCTTGCCATTGTCCTAAATGTCGGAGCCCATCTCGGCACACTGCTTGTCTGATATATGTGACGCTAGAGACTCTATGATGTCCAACAGCAGCAACTGGCTGAGGGATCGCAGGTTGGGGAGCTTGGAAACCTTTGGAAGGGGAGGAGGAAAGCACAAATTAAAAAGGGGAAAAAATAAAATAAAATACAAGTCAAACAAGAGTCAAATAAAGCTGCACTCAATTTGCTCATGCTGAAAAATATGACGCAAGCATAACAAAAACATCAGTGACAAAGGGTTCTTGGGATAACAAACAGGAATACTAAGAGCGGTTATGCGAGGAGGTGCTTGTTCAGCCGGCCGCCCTGTAAACATGGAGGGCGCTCTGCTAGCGGGCCAATAGTGTCAAGTCTCCTGCAAAGATGACGTGACTACAAGGTTAGCTCAGCTGCAGCGAGTGGGCAGCAAAACCCTCAGGGCGCCGCACATGAGCCCACCCACCTTGATGAACTGGTGGACGATAATGTGGAGGCAGTGCTTCTTCATGTCCAGGGCCTGTGTCTTATCGGCCGCCTCCAGGATCTGCAATGAATGAAAACATTGGGACTAAAATAAGACAAGAGACAAGTCTTTTGACCTATCAGGTCGCTGCACAAGGTGTAGACTCCTCCCATTAATACATAAATACCTGTAAGACATTCTCCACAGTCACATTCATCTCCAGGTTCTGTTTGCAGTAAGCCTGCAGCCTGTTGTTTGAAAAGCCATAGTAATACGGTGCAGCAAACAGATAACTGTTCAAAGGTCAAGGAAAACATACAGGAGTGTCTTTACATTTAAAATTCTGATCCTTAGCACCTACCTACCTACCTGTACAACTTTCATATCACATACCGTTTATCAATATATTAAATTGAATAAAGGGAGCTATACTGCTGAACCAGCTCTTGTATTAAATCCCATAATGAGGAGCAGTTTGAGTGGGTTCTACAGTTCCAACAAACACCACTAGATAGCACTGTAGCCTAATTTTAGATCCTACTTCAGCATCCTCTGCTGAAGGTTTTTTTGCAGGCTATGGACCACTAAACTAATGGAGTTATGGATGTATGAAATTGATGTTTTAAAATAATTAAAGTGGTCCTAAAAGTACCTCGTTATTCAAATAATACAGCTAATCACTAGCTGGCAGGTAGTGCGCTAAAGGGCCCCTCTAATGCTGACTACCGGTACATTAACACTAATTTAATAGTTCTGGACCTAATAATGATGTCTACAGGTAAAATTACCCCCGAAATAGACACAGTAGGTTTTTTTGTGCTTGTTTTCTAACGAGTTTCAGCACATTTTGGAACGCCCACTTTTGGCTCCAAAATGTGTGCAGGCCTGCATCAGCCTGCTGACGTCACCTACAGAAAACTGGAGGCAATTTCATATTGCGTAGTTTGTGCTTTGGTAGCATCTTCATGCAGAATGTGAAGGAATTGTCAAATATGTCTGCCAGATGCATTGTTGCAGGTCGTAGCAATACGACTAAAGAAAGGGTCCGCATGTATACATTTCCAAATTATGGCAATATGAGGAAAGTATGGACCTATCCTGTCAAATTGACTCGGACAAAATGGGAGTATAATTTGCAGCGAAGAAGGTTTTTGGTCTGAGTTTGGATGGAAAACATGTAAAAGACTCAAGGCAAAGGCGATCCTCAAAATCAGGACCACTCTTGATGGGAGAAAGAGCCTTTGGAGAAAGAAGAGCATAAAAAAACAAGAGGAAAAAGAAGGTACCGGTATGCTACTCGTATTTTATTTTGCGTCCTCTTCTACTGTTGTTTTCCTCAACATGCTTGAGGAAATGCTGAAAGAGCATAAAAAAACACCGGCTTTGGAGTCTATAGAAGAGCAGGAAAGGAATGCTGATTCTTTTAGATTTTGTTTTTGTTCATACTGTTAAACAAATCAGTTTAAAAGTAATCATGGACCAGGGCGACAAAAACATGCAATTAAGTGATCAACATAATAAATAATAGATGACTTCACACCAAGAGGGAACGGCATATCGATTCTGAAGATGGAAGGGGTGTGTTCCGAATACAGTTAGTTATCTAAACAATACTCAAAAACTAATTGATATTGTGGGTAATGACTGCCAGATTCATTGTCAGAAGGAAAACATTATACAAAGACAACTTGTTACTGAAGTATCTATCAGTCATCTAGACAATATGGGTCCTTTTAGGGATGTAATGGTAAACGGTATAATAATAATAAAACACAGTAAAATTTAAGACGGTTAGTAATACTGTTTATAATTTTAATTACCGAATTTTTTTTATTTATTAATGTATTTTAGGCAACACTGCTTACTTCCTAGAAACAGACCCATAGCAGCGCCGGCGCATGCACACTAGCGTCGTTTGGCTTGAAACATGACGGAAAGCAACTACTCCGACTTTGCCCCGTAGAGTTCATCTCAAAGTAAACGGAGCCGAGCGCTTCATTTAACTTCATTTTCCCTCGCTTCATAGTCTCAGCGTGCGGTCAAGAGCGCACTGCTGTTATTAAATGACGACAGGTGTGGACAATATTGGAAACAAGCGCATTTGTCCCACGCTAAAAGTATACAGTGGAGGAGAAAAATATTTGATGTTGCTTTTATTTTCTCAACCCACCGTCCTGCTGCTGTGACAGAGTTAACGAGGTGAGGAAACATGCAGCAGGCGATGTGTCAGGAACGTTGCCACAACTTGTTTATAAAGCCTTGCCGTTTGTTTACTGGGATGCTCAATCGTCCTTTATTTAGCTGCTAACTTTTTCAGTGTTCCGATAACATAAATACTAGATAAATGTTTTGTAATCTCTTTGTATTAAACGCAGGCTGTGAAGTTTGTGTATTAGATGTGAGAAGTATCACTCCTGTTGATTTTTGTTGGCCAAACTGATTTTATATTCATTAGTCAAACTGCTATGTGTTTTATATTGATATCAAAAAGTAAACTTGTCCAGGGTGTACCCCGCCTTCCGCCCGATTGTAGCTGAGATAGGCTCCAGCGCCCCCCCGCGACCCCAAAGGGAATAAGCGGTAGAAAATGGATGGATGGATGGAAACACAATGTTTTTACATTTTGTGGATGTGTTAATTTCGCAAATGTAATACTTTAAAAACCATTCATGTGACAGCATGTTGTAGTATTGTTTTATGGTGTATAGTTAATCCCTATACAACATATTTCTGCTCAAACTCTCATACCTGCCAACTACTCCGGTTTTCCCGTAATTAGTACGGTTTTCATCAACCTATTCCGGGTTACGGTTGCAGTGATAAAAAATACGGTTTTTCATTAATTAAAAAAAAATATTTTTTTTAAATGCGCGAGGCTATTTATAGCACCGCTGCCAAGCACGAGGCACCTGTTGCCATTGTTTCCAAACGAGCGAACGATCATGGAATCAGCCGGAGAAAAATCGCAAACGAGTCTTAAACCGAAAAGAAAACTGCAGTCATTCCGTGAAGAATATTCAAAAGCCTATCCGGGAATAATTATCCGTTCCAAAAAGGGTGAAAACTACGCGAATTGCACCTTGTGCAGACAAGATTTTTCGATCGGACACGGAGGAATTAGCATGTAAAAGACCACGTTGGGACAAAAAAACACAAGTCTAATGCCGTTGCTAGTGATACAAGTGGAAAACTTTCAACGTTTTTCGGATTTTAGCCACAAAAAGGTAATGACACCAATGTTATCTATTGGAATTGTTTAGTACTGTTATACTGTTAAAAGTGTTTATACTATTTATGCTTTCAAGTCCAAGTTGAAGAAATCTTGTTAAATGTTGACATCATAACTACCAAAATACAGAAGTATGTCCTTAATATTTTTGCAGTGCATGGCTTAAATTAATTTTCATTAATTTTTCATATTTTGAATTCTTTTGAAAGGCTTACAAAAAAACTACATTTGAATTGTAATTCCATGCTATTGACAGGACTATTAATTTTAATGAAGTTAGCTTACCATGTTTACAGTATGATAATTGTGATAGAAATGTGAATTTTAGGCACAGAATATTTTATACAATTGAACAAGGCAGTAGATTATACAAGCTTGGACAGAAAGTTAATAATGACACCAATTTTTTTTTTAATGGAATTGTTTAGTACTGTTTTACCATTTGTTTACTGTAAAAAGTGTTTATACTGTTTATACTTTCAATTAACAAATTGAAGTCTTGTGAAAGGTTGACAGGATAACTGGCATTAACTGTCAAAATAATTTCAAACTATTGAAGTTAGATTACAGAATAAACATGTCAATCAACCCATATGATTTTTGCTGTAATATTTTTGTTTTGAAAAGTCACTGTGACTGATAGAAAAGTGATGGTTTTAGCAACATTTTAACCTGTCTGAATGCTAATAATCATTTTGCTTCGGGGGGCGAAGCTGAACCCCCACCAGGACTTTGTCCTGGACCTACCGGGGCCTGCGGCCCCTGGACCCTGGCTACTAGGTTTTTCTGATTTCAAAAGTTGGCAGGTATGAACTCTTAATGGATGTGTCCTGATACAGCATCTACATGTACATACATTTAGTGTATGTACATAACTTAAAAAAAATACCTCTCTATCAAAATATAAAAATAGAGATAAAGGCATAATGTAATGAGAAAAAGCTGATATGTTGATATTATTAATTAACAAAAAGACAAATATTTGTCTTTAAATAATTGGATACCGTTGATCTATAGCCTTTTGACTAGACATTGCAAATTACATGATGGCGTCTCACGTTCACACTCCAACACTGTTTTACCTAACATAATGAATTGAATAATCCTGATTAATAATCTTGATTTCACTTTTAATAAAAAATAATCTTAATTATTATTTAGACTATAATCGTGCAGCCCCATGTATAAGACTAGATCTCATATATGAGCATACTATTTTTGTTTACATGGACAAAAAGTGCAATTACGTTTTATGGCAATCAGGTGCAATCTTGCACAATTTTCACTTGTATTTTTACTTAATTATGTCATTAGTTTGTTTCTGCCATATTACTTTGTTTATAATACTTGTGTTGTTTTCATATGCACATTCAATTTCTACTTGAGGTACAGTGTTCTTATCTACAATAATGTTTCTTCAAAGGAAATCATTTTGAATGTGTTGTTTTAAAAAAAAAAAAAAAACTTGATTAAAAGATTTCAGTACAAGTACTTTTTGAAAACTTTGAGCATATTTAAAACATACCGTGATATAAATGATAACCGTGATAAATTTGGTCACAATAACTGTGGTAAGAAATGTCCATACCATGACATCTCTAGGTCTATTAAAGTGTATTTAAAAGACATTTAATAAAAATACAGAGGAAATACAAAGACATTTATTCAAATAAAGTCTAATGAACCAAAAATGTCATGATCACCCTGCAGTACCTCTGCGGACCCCTAGGGATAGCGTACCCCTGTTAAAGACTTGTGCTCTATGGTTTTAAACTATTAACTCATCCATGTGGAGGCTTTCTTCTAAACATGACTCTCTATCTTGACATAAAAGGGAAAGAATTAAAAGCAAACAAAGGGTTTGATTTTGACAAGGATACAGAGAATCCTCAGGAGGCATGTTGACATCTCCGTAGTAGATGTAGCGCAGCATGGATTCGAACGCCTGTTGACTTGG
This sequence comes from Nerophis lumbriciformis, assembly GCF_033978685.3. Classification (NCBI taxonomy): domain Eukaryota; kingdom Metazoa; phylum Chordata; class Actinopteri; order Syngnathiformes; family Syngnathidae; genus Nerophis; species Nerophis lumbriciformis. The sequence continues at coordinate 33,455,736 of NC_084559.2, read as the reverse complement.
AACCATCTCTCCGATGGAGATGTTTACCTGGCCGTCCTCTGGCATGAAGGAGCGGAACATCGCCTCAAAGTAACTGAAGGGTCAAAGAGCGAGGTTAACAGTTGTGTTGACAAAAATAAACAGGATTAGGAGGAATTATTGTCTATATTTAGTGTTCTCGTTTATTCCTTAAACGGACATTTCCAGATCGAACATGCAGAACGAGACAAGGGTTCGATCAGCTGTCTTTCTAACAACTAGTGAAAATGTCCTATTGTCTACAATGGTATTCAAACAATAACCCATCTAAGACTGTGCATCTTGTCCACATTAAAAGAAAACCAGAGTGCCCCCTGCTGGGATCAGTACCTTGAACGAGCTGCCAGGATGGCTTTATGAGCAGGTCTAGGGTGTCCATCTAACAGCAGAATTATGTCACAGAATTCCAAGCCGCCTCCCTCCAGGTAGGCCTTCATGTCCTGCACCAGGGAGGTGCCGATGTCCACCGGTTGGTCCGAGTACAACCTGGGAGGAGGCTGTTGCTTTCGTCGGACAATCTCCACGATTAGCGGCGTGGACAGACGTTCAAACTCCCTCGACATGATCACCTGGTTGAAGTGTGACTCTTTCACTACAAAGTTAAGGCAATGCTCCTGAAAGAAGATATACGTTGTTGGGAGTGGAAGCAACTTCTTCATTTGCCCTCATTTTTCAATAGATCACCATCACCACCAGAGGTCAGTAAAACAATACCTTAAGCTGGTCAAGTTGCAGCTTGTTGGCGTTTTCACAAACACTGAGAACGTTCTGCAGGTCGACAGAAGCCTCAATGTACTGCACACACAGCTGCTCCAAGCGGGAGAGCTTAAAACTGAGCGCCAGTTTGTAAACATCCATGATTAGCAGAACATCTTGAACATGACCTGAATAGAGTCAGAAGCAACAACAATGACGTGACTGCTTGTGGATTTGGTCAAATATTCTAACTACTTCCGTTACCTCTGCGTGGGTACAGGATCTTGTCTGTGTAGAGGAATTGCATTAAGACTTCAAAAGGCTGGGCTTCTGCTTCCCTGATTGATACCTCCAGTAGTTGCCTTTGGCCACCTGGGACATGGCTTCCTCCTCCTGTGGCCCCCTCATCACTCTCTGCACTGCTCTCCTGTTTGGTCCTCTGAGACACATTTCGAGTGATCCACCCAGGAGAGGTGCGGATAGAAAACGTGGATTTTAAGTATGTGCTGAAAATGTACACTCGCTCGCGGGCAACAACATTTGGTAAACCTGCACAATCTAATGATATCCACAACAAGTATTGCTCAAGAAAATCCACCTTTACAAAGATTATAGTGCTAAGTTTTAAGAGGTATTACACTGTTTATTATTGTAATATTTTGCAGAGCTGTACAACTTCACTACAACATATTGTATTAAAGGTGTTTTTAATAAAGTAGTACCTCGAGATACTGTGATGCAGCTCGTTCTTCAAAAAATTTGTATCACGAAACAGCGTCGCCAATTAATACGAATTTAAATACATTTAATGCGTGCAAAGCAGCACAATTTTAACATGTAACATGCCTTTTAAAGGGGAACTGCACTTTTTTTGGAATTTTGCTTATCATTCACAATCATTATGAAAGACATGACGACGGAATGATTTTTTTTGTGTGCATTCTAAATATCAAATAAACATCCACTTACAGGGAAGCCACTGGGAGCTCCACTATTCTGCCCATAAAATCCAAAAAAACATTCAAAAAGCGCCAACGATATTCCATTTACATTTTGTGACTTGAAAATTAACCAAGTATTAGTGATATTTTTATTATAAGCGCTAACACAGACAAACTATTTAAAGCGGTGACGCAATCACTTCCGTGTCTCCCTATGTTTACATCATCGAGTGGTCTGCTGTTTACTCGCTTCCCTGCTCCCTGTAAGTTTATTGTAGATCATAAATCATGCTTCTCACCTGTAAATGAGACATCTGAGTAGGTAATCCCACAAGTTGGGACACTTTGACATCCATTTAGGACCTGGAACTGGCAAGAATGACACAAAAAGCGCTTGTTCTCCCCCTACCCAGTTTCTTCGCGAGGATTATGAGACATTCTTCACCTAAATGGGAATATATTAATATTTTAGCAGTCAGCAACCTAATGACAGGTGACGTTGCACAGTAAGTGATGTATTATTATGTTTGTCGGCTCTCATAAAGTCTGTAGTGGGCAGAAATCAGTGATGAAGAAAAACAAAAGCAAACGTGATGTTTTTTAAATATATGCTTATTATGATCAAAATACGTAAATATTAAATGTTATCATAAATGTGCTCGTTACTACATTACATATACACTAACATCAAGTATATAAAAACTCAATGGAGGTGTTTGGATATTTTTAGGGGCTCTATAGGCAGAATTGAACGGCTTCCACACGCTCCATTGTCAGCAGACTTTTAATCGCATTTTTTAATATTTAGAATGCATTTAAAAAAAAATACATCTGTCGTCATGTCTTTCATAATGATTCTGAACAATAGGCAAAATTTCAAAAATAGTGCAGTTCCCTTTAAAAAAAACAACTCATTTCCAGATAAGACATTTTGTATAAAAACAATACAATAAAATGAACTACAAACAACAACAGTAGTTTTATGAGGTAATGTAATAATAATGTACAGCATTTACCTTGGAAAGTGGACTTCTGCTGTATGCCCTTCTAGCTTCTTCGTCAAAAGCACCATCAGCAGCTTCTCCATATTTCAATATTAATACTTTAAAAACCAACGCTGGCATTAGAGGGAACTGCACTTTCTTTTTGGAATTTTGCCTATCATTCACAATCCTTATGTAAGACAAGAACACATATCCATCCATCCATTTCTATCGCTTGTCCCTCTCATGTTTTCCTTTTTTTATGCATTATAAATAGTAAATAAATGCGATCAAAAGTCTGCTTATAATGGAGCCTATGGGAGTCGCTGAATTCTGCCTATAAACTCTAAAAAACATCCAAACACCTCCATTAAGGTTTTATATACACTGTAAGTATATATGTAATGTAGTAAAGGGCACATTTATATAATAATATTTATATAAATAATATTTTACATTTACGTATTTTGCTCATTTTAAGCATACGTGGCGCATTTATTTCAAAAACGCATCACGAAATGTGTTTTTTTTTCAACAACATCAATGATTATTGAAGAATGACTAATAATTCTTGCATTTTTGAGGGGGTAGGGAGACCAAAACGTCTTTTTGTGTCGTTCTCGCCATTGCCGGGTCTAAACTGGCTATCAAAGTGGACCAACATGTCGGATTACAACCTCTTCCTTCTACTATCCAGGTGAGAGGCATTATTTATGATCTACAATAAACTTCCATGAGCAGGGAAGGGAGGAACCAGCTTACCACTCGATGATGTAAACATAGGCACACACGCTCGTGCTCACGTCGACACTATAAATAGTTTGTCTGTGTTAGCGCTTATTAACAATATCGCTAATACTTGGCCCTTTTTAGATGTTTTTTTAATTGGGTTTTATGGGTGAAATAGAGGACCTCCCAATGGCTCCGCTGTAAGTGGACTTTTGTTTACGTGTATTTACAAGTTAGAAGGCATTGATAAAATAAATAAATTTGTCGTCATGTCTTTCATAATGATTGTGAATAGGCAAAATTCCTAAAAAAGTGCAGTTTCCTTTAAGACTAATTCTGCTTCAGTACGGTGCAGACTAACAGTTTTGCCAAATCGGCATCACGCTCGGACATGTTTTATTATGATTTCTTTCTTTAATTTGATAAATATCATTAGCTTCTTTTTCCAAGCGCTGCCCCTTCACACCTTCTTCTTTCCAATGGTTGGAAAATCAAGGTTGTACAGGTCTATAAGTTAATGCTAGCGAGTAAGACCAGATGTTTTGCTGAAACCTTATTCGGTTAACTGTAACATTTGTTATGCCAACTAGCGGTTGGGAGGCTTGTGAGCCGAATTTTTGCCTGCAACCTAAAGCATAGCAATTAGTTGAGAGACAGCTACTATCCCAAAAACTCATAATCTGGGGCACTCGTATCGCAAAGTAGCAATGTATTAATTAATTAATAGTATATATTTTAGTAAACAGCAAGTATTTTATAAATGGAAAAGTGTGCTCTCTGGTACAAAGGACACATCACAACCCAATCCTTAGATACACCAGGCCATTTCATAAATGGTCAGCTCGCTATAGCCATGTTGTGACGTGACTAATGTATTTTCTCTGGTTCTGACCTGTCTTTGTCTATCCCGAGCCTGCAGGATTTTCTTGCGCAGCCACTGGCATCTCGCTGTCACAATGGCAATGTGTCCTAAAACTCTCTCCTCCCGCTGTAAAAAAATCAAATAGAAAATAAATTCTCACTAATAAATATGTAAACGAGTGCATAACTATTGCAGAGTGAAACCCACCTCTCCCAGGATAAACTCCACATCACAGAACTGACGGTTCTCCCATAGTTTGCCATAATCTTCATGGAGAGTACACTTTGGATAGCAGGAAAACTACCAGAAGAAGAAAGTGATTACCTGTAATATTAGTACTGTCTAATAAAATACGTCAACAATGCCAACCTGGAATCTGTACATCTCTCCACTGCGAACATTGTTGTCCACAGTCCCTCCAAAGATGTACATTGCATCCTGGATCACAGCAGCAGCATGGAAGAGCCTCCCACTGGGCATCTGAGGAGGCAGGGAAAATCTGAATTTAAAATTAATAACACAAAGTTAAATAACCATAACATTTTCTGGAAAAACATTTCTTCAAAAAGTCAAACTGCTGTCAACCATAAAGACTTCCGTTCAGCAAGCAACAAAAAGATTATAACGCCACAGAGGTATTTTCAGCGTGATGATATCGAATGTCACACAAGTTAATATTTTCCAGTTTTGTTGTACAGCAATTCAATTCAATTTAATTTTGAATTGAATTGGCCTAAATGTGTGAATGTGAGGTCTGTCTGTCTGTGTTGGCCCTGCGATGAGGTGGCAACTTGTCCAGGGTGTATCCCGCCTTCCGCCCGAATGCAGCTGGGATAGGCATCAGCCACCCCCGCAACCCCGAGAGGGACAAGCGGTAAAAAATGGATGGATGTATGAATTGAATTGTCAAACAAGTAAATATTTTCCAGTTTTGTTGTACAGCAGTTAACTTCTTTCTACACTTGAATGCCTGCTAAGAATATTGAATAGCGTGAGGAATTAAATTGACTCACATTTGGCAACGCATCGTCCCTACTTTCCTATAGATCTGTCATTCCTCAACAAAGGTTGATTAACTTTTATTTTAGTGTTTTATTATTCCACTATATTCTTCTACTATATTGGTCTACTTCATTTTTATTTTGCCTGTAGTTACAAAAAAGCTTTTATGATGTTGACAGAGTTATTTTTTTAAATGATCTTCTATTGAAATGTATTTTTGTAAAAGCAAATACACAGTGGTATCTCTTTTTCTATACACCCCACTTTATCAAAAAATGTTGCCAAAAGTTTGCTTTGGTTTTTGGATGCTATTGTATAGCCAAACTTTGTGCGTAACAAACTACTTACTGCTACCCAGTTTTTCTGCGTATCAATTCACAGAATCAAATGCCCAAATAAAGAATTCCACGCGTTTGTGAATCCGACTTCAAAAGTTGGGACTTTACAGCCAAGGAATAATTTAATCATCTTTATTATATGTGCGGTTTATTTGTTCATAGAATGCACACGCAACAATGCACAACTCTGTGTCTGTCTCATTTCTTCTTATGGGAGCAGGATCAATCAAGCACTCAATGCAGAGTTCATACGATGAGGCGTTCAAGCGTACTGCGTAATTCTCAGTGTTAGGCAAATATACTTTTGAACGGTCTCTGTGCTTCTTTTTTTATTGATAACAGCTGCAAATTAATCCATCTTGGGGCCACAGAAATTTAGAAGTGCCAGCACTTTGATAAAGAAGGTGAGAATTACTTTAAATTCAAGAAAAACTGTCCGCTAATCGTCTGTCTTCATCAAAGACTCAACGGTAAAAGTGATGTTAAATTTTCAAGAATTTGTTTTGTCATTTATACAGGTATGTATTTAACATTGTTTTCTGCATGTAAAAGTATAACTCTTTCCTATATGTGTTTTGTATTAATACTGTGGGTGTGTTCTAACTATCGTGGGATCACACTCCTCAGCCTTCCCGGTAAGGTCTATTCAGGTGTACTGGAGAGGAGGCTACGCCGGATAGTCGAACCTCGGATTCAGGAGGAACAGTGTGGTTTTCGTCCTGGTCGTGGAACTGTGGACCAGCTCTATACTCTCGGCAGGGTCCTTGAGGGTGCATGGGAGTTTGCCCAACCAGTCTACATGTACTTTGTGGACTTGGAGAAGGCATTCGACCGTGTCCCTCGGGAAGTCCTGTGGGGAGTGCTCAGAGAGTATGGGGTATCGGACTGTCTGATTTTGGCGGTCCGCTCCCTGTATGATCAGTGTCAGAGCTTGGTCCGCATTGCCGGCAGTAAGTCGGACACGTTTCCAGTGAGGGTTGGACTCCGCCAAGGCTGCCCTTTGTCACCGATTCTGTTCATAACTTTTATGGACAGAATTTCTAGGTGCAGTCAAGGCGTTGAGGGTATCTGGTTTGGTGGCTGCAGGATTAGGTCTCTGCTTTTTGCAGATGATGTGGTCCTGATGGCTTCATCTGGCCAGGATCTTCAGCTCTCGCTGGATCGGTTCGCAGCTGAGTGTGAAGCGACTGGGATGAGAATCAGCACCTCCAAGTCCGAGTCCATGGTTCTCGCCCGGAAAAGGGTAGAGTGCCATCTCCGGGTTGGGGAGGAGACCCTGCCCCAAGTGGAGGAGTTCAAGTACCTCGGAGTCTTGTTCACGAGTGAGGGAAGAGTGGATCGTGAGATCGACAGGCGGATCGGTGCGGCATCTTCAGTAATGCGGACGCTGTATCGATCCGTTGTGGTGAAGAAGGAGCTGAGCCGGAAGCCAAAGCTCTCAATTTACCGGTCGATTTACGTTCCCATCCTCACCTATGGTCATGAGCTTTGGGTTATGACCGAAAAGACAAGATCACGGGTACAAGCGGCCGAAATGAGTTTCCTCCGCCGGGTGGCGGGGCTCTCCCTTAGAGATAGGGTGAGAAGCTCTGTCATCCGGGGGGAGCTCAAAAGTAAAGCCGCTGCTCCTCCACATCGAGAGGAGCCAGATGAGGTGGTTCGGGCATCTGGTCAGGATGCCACCCGATCGCCTCCCTCGGGAGGTGTTTAGGGCACGTCCGACCGGTAGGAGGCCACGGGGAAGACCCAGGACACGTTGGGAAGACTATGTCTCCCGGCTGGCCTGGGAACGCCTCGGGATCCCCCGGGAGGAGCTGGACGAAGTGGCTGGGGAGAGGGAAGTCTGGGCTTCTCTGCTTAGGCTGCTGCCCCCGCGACCCGACCTCGGATAAGCGGAAGAAGATGGATGGATGGATGGACTGTGGTTGTTTGAAACAGATTAATTGTACTTACACTATATCTTGTTGGAAAAATGTATTTGGTTTTATGACAATTTGGTTTATTTTGCAACCGATTACAGTGGAACCTTGATTTATGAACCACAGGCCGAATTAAAACATGGTTTACTGTGCGAACGTTTCATCCACCCATTGTGTGCCTCACAGCGCAGCCATATTCTGCCCAGCAGCACATTCATTGTGAGCGGGCTAATTGATCTCCGATGTTCATCTAGTCAGCACAGCACTGCTGTCGTTAGCTACTGTGCAAATTGCTACTTTGAGTACTTTTTATGTGTATTTAGCCTTTTTTACAGCATTTTTGTTGTCAATATGAGTCCAAAGAAGGCAACGGACAAGCGATGTGGGGTTTGAAACGTTCAGAAAGTATCCAGAGCGCCTTTTATACCTCGCTGTCCAGGCTGGGATGGATCACCTCCCAGGTCTGAGAGTCCACATCATAGCAATGCAGCTCATTGGGTAGAGTGTTGTCAGCAGCACCTCCAAATACATACAGGTGACGGTCGAAGGCGACCATTGTGTGGCCGTAACGCCGCTGGGGAGGCGGTGGAGATCCTCGTAGTAAATGTTCAGTGGGAATGCGGGTCCACCTGCAAGGAATGAGAATCTAGCGTTAGCAGCTCTCAAATAACTCTCACGCTGTAGCATAGTTTTTTCTCACATGTGGCCGTTGAACTCAAATTGGAAGAGGTTGTTGGTGATTTTGGCCCCACTCTGGCCGGAAAATACAAACATCGTGTCCCTGCATACAGCGACGGGGAAGTTGCAGCAAGATGGAGGTATCTCACCGCTCTGGTCGATCTAATTGAGACACAGGATTTTGGGTGTCAGCACATGAAAGTATTTGTGAGGGCGTTACTGTCAATCAAACTGATATACTAGCCTCTTCCCAACACGCATGCTCTCTGTCCTGCAGACTGATGGTCCACATGTCATTCAGCCTAAGTGAGAGGAGAATATACCTCGTGACTTTGCACAATTGGCTGTTATCAAACATATTCTGTTATCAAACATACCTTGCATTCCCGTCATAACCTGCAAATATCCACAGCTTATCACTGTAAACCGTGGCGCCGTGTGCGGACCGAGCCACTGGCAAGCTAAAACAGGAAGAATAGAGCAATACTAAGTCAAATAACTTATATTAATTGAACTTAGTAATACTTACTAAGTAAAATATTATAAATAAATACAATAATATAAATAAGTAAAATAATATAAATAAGTAAAATATTATAAATAAGTAAAAAGTGGAGTGATACAGTTTGAAAATGGGCCTTAAAATAAGCAAATACTTATTGAAATATTTAGAATTTGGGGTTTTATCTTATTTTTTTCTTAATTACATAATATAGTGGGAAATATACAGTAGCCTTTGACAAGTTAAAAAAAAATCATATATTTTTTTATATGAATACTTCAGTCTGAAGTTCTGCTAAAAGATTGCCTTGTTTAAATTAGGTAAAACATATATATATATTTTTTTTTAGCAATTTAGGGGATTAATAAAGTATTTCTGATTCTGATTTTGCCATTTTTCGTCATTTGGGGTCAAATTTTAAGTGTATTTGAGGGACCTCTTAAGGGAAAACTGCATTTTTGGGGTAATTTTGTCCATCATTCACAATCCCTATGTTAGACAAAATGCACATATCGTTTCCCTTTCTGTGCGTTCTAATTAGTGAAAAACTGCTAGTATGAGGCGGCTAAAAAGGCGGGTAATTAGGATTAATCTATTCTGCCTTTAAAAAACAAACAAACATCTAATAACGCCAACAACGCTCTATTTATACTGCGGTGAACTGCATATGGCAACATAGGTATTGTAAGAACTAACACAAAGAACTACTTTTTTGGCGTGGTGAGACATCGCCTTGCTCACACTGCTCCTCTAACCATTAGCTCTTGGAAGTTAGCTACTTGATGTTATATGGTTCTCAACTTGGTTCTCAACAAATGGAACTTAGCATAACATCATTGCAACATCGCGAGGAATATATATATATATTTTTAAGTACAGTTCCCCTTTAAGGGGGTTCATATTATGATTTTTCTACATTTAAAACACTTCCTTGTGGTTTACATAACATGTAATGGTGGTCCTTTGGTCAAAATGTTGCATATATAATGTTTTACAGACCATTTTCAAGCCACTGTCTGACCGTCTCCTCAGGATGCTCTGTTTTATATGGTATAAATTAACCCAAGGTGCTTTGCGTGAGTGTGCCATTGTAGTTCGCGCTGTAATCAATTAGCTCCTTCTTTTTCACTATCCTCTTGTTGTGAGGCAGACTGGCTCGTACATGGACGTGCAACCTCCACCGTTGTCATTTCTAATACAAATTAGCTGTATAGTTCGAACTTAATCTGTCAGTAGACTCGCTAAAAACTACAACAAAGATGGTGGGGAGAAGACGCTGGTGAATTGGAGCCATGCAAATAAGACCGCCACCAAAATGGTGCATCCTGAAGAGACAGACAGAAAGCAGTTTGAAAAGATTTTGACAAACACACCACCATTACATGTTATGTAGACCACACGGAAGTGTTTTAAATGTAGAAAAACATCATAATATGACCCCTTTAAGGGTTTTAAAAATAATCACAATATATTACCTCCCATCCACTTTCCATTCAGTCCATTGCCCCGTGGCAAACTTGTACTCAAAAAGATCATTTTTGTTTTTAAGGTTGGAATTGGAGTATATATCTCCAGTGTAGCCCCCTGGAATACATTTAGAAGATATGCATCAAATCTGCATACATTTAAAATGTGAAAGTATTAGATGTAATAAGAAAGAGCGATGAGAGGTACCAAAAACAAACATGCTGCTGCTGTAAACAACAGCTGAATGGTGGTAGCGGGGAGCAGGTGGAGTTCCTGTGGTGAAGGCCCTGTAGAAGATAATATAGTAAAGTACACAACCACAGCATACATTCATACTGTACATTATATATTTTTTAAATTATTACCGACACCATGAGCAGTCCTTCACGTCAAAGCGGAGCAAATCATTCAACATATTTTTTCTGGTGGGTGATGATAGACAATTTTAACATAATTTATGTTGCAAAAAAATAACAATTGAAAAACAGTACTTACCCATTGTCTCCCCCAAACACATATATAGCATCTCTGTATGCCACAACTGTGTGTTTGCTGCGCCTGTGAGAAGGGCAAAGTGAATTACATACACATTTGTATGGAGGTTAATTTGTGTCTTTATTAGAAATATTTTTTGGGACACTAAATTTATGTAAATGAATTATTTTTTTTATTTATTTTTTTTTACATCAAATTATGCAGACAATTTCATTGAATAAATAATTGTGAGCAGATTTTTTGTTTAAATATTCACTTTAGTCAAAATACAGTGTTTTAAAATTAAGTGTAAAAAAATATATATATCTGCGGAAAAATTCAGTGCAGAAAAATTTTGTGTAAAAAAAATTCAGTGCAGAAATATTTGTTTCTTCAAAACTCCAGTAAGTTAAGAGTGCTGAATTTCGAAATAGCGACTATTCCCGCACTGAATTTTTCTGCACTTAAAAATTTGACACTGAATTTTTATACAATTGTTTTTTTTACCACTAAATTTAAAACACTGTATTTTAAAAAGTGAATTTATAAAAACACATTTTGCCCACATATTTTCATTCAATTAAACTGTCAGCATAATTCAATGTAAAAAAATAAAATTCTGTTACATATATTTAGTGTCAAAAAAGATTTTATGATAAAGACACAAATTAACCTCCATGCGTTTGACCATTTTCAATCTGATGCTCTCAACAAGTTACCTTGCTCCAACAAACTCATCACACGGAGGGAGTCTTCTCCAACGGTGAACAGTTTCGAAAGGACCAAAATTAAGCGTCAGGTATTCCACGCTGTCCGAACAACTGTGGTCGAAGTCAACACTGGGGGCCACTTTGGTTGATTTACACGACATTTTGCCCCAATCATCAAAACTGAGCATGTGTGATTATCACTCATCTGCTGCTAATGTCATCGTTGATGTCAAATCTCCAGCCAAAACTCCCTTTCAGCTGTCAGGCATTTTATTGCTGGCAAAGAAACACTAAATACTAATTATAGTTTTAAAAAAAGACTAAAACTAAAAGGGTCTAAAACTAGCTTCCGGTTGGCTACTGGCAATGCTAAAAACAACAGCTAGCTACAGAGCTAATGCTAATATGCATAACAGCGGCGAAACACTACAGAAATGTCGAAATACCTTGACGGAAACCACTCGATAATTTTAGACTTTTTTTTTTTAGCTCTATCAGTTGGTGGTTACCCTGGACTTAAATGAGCGCAAAATTATTCTACTAAAGATAAAAGTAGGACGAGAGAGCTGTCATAGAAGCACACAATCGTCCTACTCCGAGTTGACGTCACAGCTCATGACTGCCTGTCGACTCGAGGCGGGAATACTTCCGGTGTTGCAGAGAGACAGTGGAGAGGGTGAGACAGCACTTTTTACTGTTATTAGTACAGCACTACTGTATTTTGTTTGTTTATTTGATAATATTGATTGGACTAGTGAATTTAATTATTTTAAAATATTTTTTTAAATATAGTTTCACTAATAATAACTATATATTTTTTAATTAAACATTAACATACTTGTTGATACATCCAGGAGACAACTACAGCATATATATATATATATATATATATATATATATATATATATATATATATATATATATATATATATATATATATATATATATTTAGAAGCACATTAATATCCATCCATCCGTCCATGAATTGATTAACGTGGACCCCAACTTAAACAAGTTGAAAAACTTATTCAGGTGTTACCATTTAGTGGTCAATTGTACGGAATATGTACTGTACTGTGCAATCTACTATTAAAAGTTTCAATCAATCAATCAATCAATCAATCAATCAATCAATCAATCCATTTTCTACCGCTTGTCCCTTTCAGGATCGCAGGGGGTGCTGGAGCCTATCTCCGCTGCATTCGGGCGGAAGGCGTGGTACACCCTGGACAAGTCGCCACCTCATCGCAGAGCCAACACAGATAGACAGACAACATTCACACTCATAATGTATATTATATTATAGATGATATATTACATTTCAGTTCCTCCTGCGTTGAAAGCACAGCAGTTTATTGTGAGGTGGATACATCATTGTGCAATGCTTGCATTACACAATGGAAGCATTTTTTAGCTGATTAAGATAAATCCATATCACATTTTTTGGGCTTTATATATTTTAACAGTGACTGGAAGGATTTAAATATCAAGGATACATATACTTTAAACTCAGTATTTGCCTGATTTGCATACATATATCAATTCTGGTATTTTACATTTCCTCTGAATCGGACCTGCATTGTTGTTTCACCTTGTCCCGTAATATGTACTGTAAGTAACAAATAAAAACAATCTCATTTATAGTCGTAGTGGAAGTTCTTTTTATTAAGCCTGTATTTATGTTTACAACTTCTTTCATTCATCCAAAATTAGGAGCAAGGAGTTTAAAAGCCAAAAAAAAAGTTATAGTTATACAATATTCAACCCTCATTGTACAATCCACCTTTTTGCAAAGTTACAGTAATCCTGCAGTAGATTGCAATATACATTTGTCACGTTTTACCTGACACGTGAAACATGACGAATTGGAGGGGTGCACTATCCACTTTAGCTGTAAGTTGAGTGTTGAATAGATTCAAAATGTGTTTTTTTAGGCAATTCTAACTTTGACCACAGCATCAGTTGCTATGTAGAGTGTAGCTTTCCATCATTTTCAGCAGAGTGCATTGCAATATGATTTACCAACTCTCTTCCTCTCACACAAGGTCCACCCAGGAATGAGGTGAAATGATTCCCTCTCCTACTGTGCTCACATAACAAAACTGTATCAAATATCTCAACACATCCCATATGACATAAGTATTTCACATTCTTTTAACTGGCCATAAATTGAAGGTTGGTACATTTTAAAATTGTAGGTATTGATACGTAGGTGTTGTATAATTTATTGTATAATAAAAAAATAGGTAATGCATGATGAACACTAAGTGTATGTAACACCAATATATCCATAACATATATGAAACATAAGAGGGACAAGCAGTAGAAAATGGATGGATATTTATACCAGTGTGTGGTGTTTAATCCATTTGGTTACTGTCAAGTGGTACATAGCCAGGAAATATAAATGAAATTACACATAAAATATTCACAAATTCCTGTGGCAATTATCTATAGTGTATGCAATGTATAATATTTACTTATATTACTTATAGTATTGTTTAATGTGAAAAACATTAAGCAATACACAGTATAATGAAAAAAAAATGACAAGTGAATACTGTACCCACCTTGACTCATGGCTGTTTTTGCCATCCTTTTGCAAAACTTTTTCATATCCATGTGCTCTCATTTTATCACATTTTACACAAACACACAAACATTTGAAAATAATGTGGTCTTTATTCTGTTATTGATTCCTCCAGAACAATATTATTTTACTATTTGAATTACAGACTGGCAAACAGGAACAGTACTACAACTTGTTGAGTATTTGTAGATTGTGAAATGTTTATTTAAAACACCCATTAAGTCATAACAGTGCAACACTGTGAATGTAAAGCAAGAAGTATCATATTTAAACAATGCAGGTCACTTACTATAGTAACTAGTGAAGTGCGGCGGGATTCGAGGCACTTTTGAGTTGAGTTTCATATGCTCTCATTAACGTTAATACAGGCTGCTTTTTAAGAGAATAACAAGATAATAAAAAAGTTATCAAAGTTGTCACATGTTTAATTTTATAAAAATTAAAAACCATTTGTGGTTATACCTTTTCATTTGTATGTGGAAAAGTTTCTACACATGTACAATTGGATGATACAAGTTTGATCACATTCCGTTTGGTCTAAAAGTTGACTTTAGAGACGTTTTTCCGCTTGTATATGTAATGCTCCGTTTTGGTAGTCACATTCATTCAATATTCATTCAGCAAAGCATCTAAATATATTTCTTGTATTTTGTTTGGTTAGGGGTTTTTTTGCGAGAAAAGATTGTGTGGTACCCAATAAGCGCCTGCTAGGCCACGTAAGCCGCCCCAATTTTATGCTGACTCAGTGCATGTGTCAACTAAGGGTACTACATCGCTTTTACATAGAGGACGTTGCTGACAAACAGAACATTTGATATATTGTACTTACATTTTGAAATCAGTGTACACCACATGTAATAAAATGATAAAATAAACTTACAGAAAACTATCAAAGATATTCTGATGACTTCAATTGAGACACTTGGAAATAGCCATTGAAATGAAGATAAAAGGACCATAACGCCACTCTGTATTAACTATCAAAAATAAGACTGGTCGCGCTTATAGCTGGCATATATGGACACTGGTGCTAAAAGACATTCAATGCATACACATTGATATCGACCTATGTGACTATTTAATAGAAAATACATATGTAGTAGTGTCTATCAATTGATTTTCAAACTGTCATCTAGCTGTCACTCTCCAGATTGCATGCACACACAAACACAGTTGTACATGCAAGCTCCACTGATGCCGCAAACCTTTTGTGCCAAACAGAACTTTTAATATCCCAAATAACCCTCAGGGTAGTTATATTAAGTAATAAAAGTTCCAGCCAGGAAGAAGACGCTGTTGTAGCGTGCATACACACACTATATCACCCCAGCGACACACTTGAGCATGGCTTGGATTGATACGGCCTTTTATCATTTCAAATTATTTGTTTTCTACATTTAGAACACTTTCCTTGTGGTCTACATAACATGTGATGGTGGTTCTTTGGTCAAAATCTTGCAAAGATTACATTTTACAGATCATCCTTAAGCCACTTTTTGAGACCGTTTTGTGGGTGGTTTTATTTTTAAATGCCTCCACTTTGACTTCCATAGCAAGTCGACTGACAGATATAAGTTCAAACTATACGCTGCTTTGTATTAAGAAATTGCAACAGTGGAAGATGCATGTGTATGTACGGGGGGGAAAAAGGAGCTTATTGACACTCGCTTAAAGCTCTTCGGGTAAATTTCTACCATAAATTGAGTTATCTGCTAACAAAACACTTGGTAAAAAAGTCACAATTGGGGCAAATTCCAAATGGCTTGTTTGGAGGAAGAAATGGGAAGGCAAGATTGTTTTATAAATATCTATACCAAAGACCATGGTTTGATTTCAAATTTTTAGGATTTATGCAGATCCCAAATACACAAAAACAGGTACCAATAGGTAAGAACAGTTGGTTTTGCAAACTAGGCTCCCTTTTAAGTGTTTTCTTTTTCATGTATAACAGTGACATTCCAAGAGTTGGTAAAACTCCATAATCTACAATTTTCACAGAACCAAGAAAAAGGTTCCCACCTAATTTAGAGATTTTTTACTTAAGAAAAAGGTTCTTAAAAAATGGTAATCATACAGAAAACACATTTAATGAAAAAATATTCATCTGACGAATTATTTGTTTTGAAAGTGAAGTTCTGCCTCACCTGCCTACTTTGACCACACCCCCCGGTAAATAAGATGTGACATAACTGTAAAGCCCTTCAGTCACTACCTGTCCCTGCCATTTGTTGTCATGCCCCATCACCAGTTGATGATGGACCTGATGTGTCCCCACAGCTTGGTGACCCAGAGGTTGACGCCGAACTCGGTCAAGTACTGAAGCTCTGGCATCAACATCTTACGGCACAGCTTCATCTGGGCCTCGTCTATGTTCTTCTTCAGGTTGTATCCCATGATGGATTTCTCTCCGATGGGCTGCCAGGGCTGCATGTCCGTCTCCTGGATGCTGCCGGCATCGACAGCGTGACCTTCCTCGATGCATGCGTCCGCCATCTCCGCGTTCCTCCGCCTGAGCTCCGCCACATCCTCCGCCATGCGCCCCCGTCCGTACGCGTCTACTTTCTCCCAGAAGGTCTTGTTGAAGTGCTGGTACAATTTCCAGTCGAGAGCATTCCACTGCAGGGCCCTGGCTCTCAGGTCGGGCGTCAGTTTTGACACGGTTGAGCTGTTGCGGGCGTTGAGCTTGAAGAAGAGGAGGTCCTCCATCTCCCAACAGAGCGCGTCCTTGAGAAGAATGAGAGATTCCTCAAAGTGTTCCCTCAACATGACCAACTGGAAACGCTCCGAGATGGATCGGATCCCCTTGTCTACGCGCGGATCATCGAGCTCCAGCATATTTTCCTGTCCAAAGTCAAAGAACAGCAGGTTCTTGAGGTAGAATGTGTTAAAGCCTTCCGGGTGAAAGTAGTAATGGGGGTCACGGAGGAACTCGGCCAGCTTGTCCCCTCCTGGCATCCTCCAAGTTAAGGGCACCACCCGACTGAAGTAGTGGAAGGAGGACTCAAAAAGCTCTGCGGGGTCTCTGAGGATAGTGATGTAAGACGTGTCGACAGGCAACAGCTTGGCCACCTCGTCCGCATTGAAGCGCATGTGGTTACAGATGATGTTGAAGCACATTCCCGGTTTGTAGTCTTTAACGTGGGAACGCTGGAAAAAGGCGGGGTAGAAGAAGTCGTTCCTGCTGTCAGGGAAGGCGAACCTCAGGTGATGTTTCTGTCCAAAGCGGAACAGGATGTTGAGGAAGGTGCTGCTCGCCGCTTTGTGAGTCTTCATGAACATGATGTCCACTTGGGGGGTGCACGTCCTTTCTGGTGTGCTGGACGGCTGGGATGGGCGATGGGCACAGGAGTAAGACACTGGAACTCTGCAGGGATCACAGACAATCAAATACACACTCATACTTACACAACACTCACTCAAATTAAACTCTTTTACAGCAAAACTGTCTCAAGGATGAAAAGTGACGTCACTAGGGCATGTTTGCTTATGAGTGATATCGTCCGATACTAATACCGATCACATGTATTAATTGTACATTTTTCCATACATTTATGGTGAATGCCATTGGCAGTGTAACAAGATCAACACAATATTTAAACTAACATTCATCCTTCTCTTTCATTACCTGTATTTCTTTAGCAAAACAAAATCAGTAGTACACATTAAACATTTTGGGAGAAATTGCGTGTAAATGCTGATATGTGCAAGCCGAACTAAATGCTACCAAGTTACCGTATATGACTTCTGAGTCGAAATTATTTTTATTAGCAAAATTGGCTTGAAAAATGTTGGGTTAAAGTTAGGGCTCGACAATTATATACATTTTAATTTCAGTTGTGGCTTCTCACGATTATGAAAATATAATACCGTATTTTTCGGACTCTAAGTCACAGTTTTTTTCATAGTTTGGCCGGGGGTGCGACTTATACTCAGGAGCGACTTATGTGTGAAATTATTAACACATTACCGTAAAATATCAAATAACATTATTTAGCTCATTCACGTAAGAGACTAGACGTATAAGATTTCATGGGATTTAGCGATTAGGAGTATATATGTCCCGATCCGATATTTGGATCGGATCGGCCGCCGATATTTGCCAAAAAATGCGTATCGGCAAGGCATGGGAAAATGCCGATGCGGATCCAGTTTAAAAAAAAACTCCGGTCCGTGTTTTCCAACGCACCGATTTAAATAATACATTCCACTTTTCTGCTGCTCCCTAATTTCCGTTCCGCATTTTCCAGCACACCTTCAACACATCCACAGGTCTGTGGATTCTCACGCAGTTGCTTTTAGCTGCTGGCATTACACGACAGGCTCTTCTCACTCTTTTCTGTGTCTCCCTCTCACAGACAGCAAGCGCACCTTCTTACACACGTCACATACTGTCACGTCATACGTCACACACATAACGTCCTCTCCCAGCAGAGAGGTAGCAGCATGGCTAACGTTAGCTGTGATGCTAGCGCAGCCGTGTGACCAATGTTCCCTTTAAGGTGCGCGCCTGTGCAATTGCGCACTGCTCAAGCGTCCTCTGCGCATAGCAATTATATGCCACGCACAAAATCAAATAAAAAAATAAGCGCATAACAATTTTCGACACACGGACACGACAGAGAAAACCGTTTTCGTCATCATTGTTTAAATATTGTGACGTCTGTCGAGACGCTTATCTCCATTCGATGCCACACGCCCACACCATCAAAATGCCGAGGCAAACATTTCCAGATCAACACCGTATGCAAAAATTTGTGATTTTTTAGTTGTGATTTCCTTCCCTGCATCAAAGTTTAAAAGTAGCATATATTAATGCAGTATGAAGAAGAATGTTTTAATGTAGACATGCAAGCCTTGAAAGAAAATTTTGAAAATCAAGACTACATTTCCTGCAAATGGGTGCATTTCTACCCTATATTTTAACTTTAGATTTATTCTCATATCAAACTCTTTTGGCTGTCTTTTTGACACTTACATCAGGCACCCCCCTCCACACCCCGGATTATAAATAATGTAAATAATTCAATGTGATTATCTTGTGTGATAACTGTATTATGATGATAGTATATATCTGATAGTATATATCTGTATCATGAATCAATTTAAGTGGACCCCGACTTAAACAAGTTGAAAAACTTATTCGGGTGTTACCATTTAGTGGTCAATTGTACGGAATATGTACTTCACTGTGCAACCTACTAATAAAAGTCTCAATCAATCAATCAAAACACATAGAATCATCATACTGCTGTGATTATATGCATCAAGTGGTCATTCAAGGCTAAGGCAAAATATCAAGATATATATCGTGTATCGCAATATGGCCTTAAAATATCGCAATATTAAAAAAAGGCCATATCGTCCAGCATTAGTTTCAATGATGCCATTTCTGTTTGTCATGTATAATTGTGTCTATTTTGTGTTTATCCTTGAATAAACAGGTCAGTTTCTTGTTACCAACCATTGTGTATTATTCAAACTCCCCTAATTCAGCTGGCTAGTTGTTATCAAGAGTACTAAAACCCTTTTCAACATGATTCTGACAACTAAGTAGGCTAAATAACTTTAAACTTGAATACATGCTCGGATAGGCCAGTATCGGTATTGGTCAGTATCGGTATCGGATCAGAAGTGCAAAAACAATATCGGTATCGGATCGGAAGTGCAAAAACCTGGATCGGGACATCCCTAATTAGGAGTGACAGATTGTTTGGTAAACGTATAGCACGTTCTATATGTTATAGTTATTTGAATGGCTCTTACCATAATATGTTACGTTAACATACCAGGCATGTTCTCAGTTGGTTATTTATGCCTCATATAAAGTACACTTATTCAGCCTGTTGTTCACTATTCTTTATTTATTTTAAATTGCCTTTCAAATGTCTATTCTTGGTGTTGGGTTTTATCAAATAAATTTCCCCCAAAAATGCGACTTATACTCCAGTGCGACTTATATGTTTTTTTCCTTCTTTATTATGCATTTTCGGCCGGTGCGACTTATACTCCGGTGTGACTTATACTCAGAAAAATACGGTAATCGAAAAAAAAAGATTAATGGGCCGCGCAACGTGCAAGCAAAAAAGTAAATGTCGAGACGGTCACGTGAAACAGCGACTAAACTACGAAGCTAAAACTAGCAATAACAATCCATACACCCACAACACATCTCATCTGCTTGTGTTGTTGTGAACGACATCATCGATGTAACATTAATGTACAAACAGTGGTCGCAACTTGGGAGGCGCTGTCCTTTTGTTTTGTTTTTTTAACAGCCTCAAGTGAATCGACTCTTTGCTCATCAAGTTAAGCAGCAGCACACTTCCCCCCTTCACAATAATAGCGTGGTGCGACACATCCGGTCTGACTGTGCTAACAAAATAAAGGTTTAAAAAAAGTACCTTGTACAAGCATATTGTACTTAAAAGCACTTATTTATACATTTACAAAATGATTATGTTTTGACCTAAACTACAGGTCAAAATTGTACAAAAATGTATTGCAGCAATAAATGTGAGGATTTTTGTTACACAAAAAGCACACACTCTATGGTGGTAAAATACATGTAAAAGGTAAAAAAACGGAATTAAAAACAATTAAACCGGAAAAACTGAATTGTATTGTTTTTTTATATTGCTATTTTTAAAATGTATTGTTATAATATTAATATTTTACTTGTGGTTTATTCGTTATTAATTTATATCCAGGTTTTTTTTGTTTTTTTTTAACTATAGTTAAAGTTAAGTTTTGGTGGCAGAATATTGACTCACGTTTTCAAATTAATTAATAATCGTATAATTCAACGTGATTATTATTTTGGCCATAATCGTCCAGCCCTAATTAAAGTAGTAACATTTTGACTTTGAAACAGTTGAAATCCGTTGAAAAACGTGGCAGTTATAACACTTTTGAATAGAAAGTAAGTGCTATATGGAAAAGCATAAAAACTGGGAATGTGGCCCAATTACCCTGAATGAGCTGAATGAGTTGGTGGTGGAACACCTTGGATCGGTTGAGAAATGTGGAAGCAGTAACACATTTTAAAAGTTACAGAAAAGAGGGAATACGGGTAAAAACAGGAATTCTTCTCATAAAAATGCAAAAGTTTTATAGCCTGATTGTCCTAACTAAGAGAATGTTTTGATGGTTTAACGACTGAAATTGGTTGAACAATGCAAGGAAAGTAGTCGTAAGAAAAAAGGGAAGTGAAACTGAAATGCAGAAATTTGGGGGAAACCGGAAATATTTGGATGCAGGGAAAATTGTTGGTTTGTATGTCCATGATGAGTGGAGTGCAATAGTACACAATAACTAAACAAAAGCAAAAACTACTATCGACTACTAATTTTTTGCCCCAAATCCTCCTGTGTCCAGGGAATTATTCCTCGAGTTTGTAAACATTAACCTAAATAACAAAAATTATTTTGAGAAAGTAAAAATATTGACCTAATCAGTCTGGTATCGTTCATATACTGATACCACCCTTGGTGCCAACACCACCAATTTATAGATGGATCCACCCTCCTTTCACGTGTCGTGTACTGACTGTGACATTGCTGACGCACCAACATTTGCTGTTAAACTATACTCTCTCTAAACTGGTATTAATCTACTTATTCATTTCCTGGTAATA
Organism: Nerophis lumbriciformis; assembly: GCF_033978685.3. Lineage (NCBI taxonomy): Eukaryota > Metazoa > Chordata > Actinopteri > Syngnathiformes > Syngnathidae > Nerophis > Nerophis lumbriciformis. Next base: position 33,434,194 of record NC_084559.2, on the reverse strand, counting down.
TCTGCTTACTTTTTGTTGTAACATGGTTCAATCTACACTTCTTAAACTTTACTCTACTTCAGTGGTTCTTAACCTGGGTTCGATCGAACCCTAGGGGTTCGGTGAGTCGGCCTCAGGGGTTCGTCAGAGCCTCCGTCACGGAGGTCAAGACACACCCAACTCATCGTGTAAATAAAAACTTCTCCCTGTCGGCATATTATGGACACCCCCAAACAATGTTCCCTCTAATTTTCCATATGTGTGAGCAAACGCAAAAACTCCTTGAGCATTCGGTGGAGCACATGTGAGCGACGTCAGACGTGCACATCCACTGTGGTCACACCTGCAGCACACCTGTCCCAAACCTGACTAAATAACAAGTTCAATGTTTTATTATTGTAATCAAATGACAGCAGTCATTTCCATGAGATTATTTTCTAATATAAGTGTTTTGGCCCAATTACAATGACTATAACATATTGTTTTTCATGAGCTGTGTACTAGTATTATATGTCTGGGTGGGGTTCCTGCTTTGGAAATAATGTGTACCCCTTTCAGATATCGCATTTAGTTCCCACTAAAACAATCACATGTTGCACAATGAGATGTAAACATGGGATCATGTGTACATTCGTGTAACTTTCTGTTTGTAAAACATATCTTTATTAGTATTTATTTAATATAATAACATCGTTTTATGATTACGGTTCGGGTTCGGTGAATGCGCATATGAAACTGGTGGGGTTCGGTACCTCCAACAAGGTTAAGAACCACTGCTCTACTTTGTGGTTAGCATAGCTATTAGCATGCCTGCTCCCAACTTGCGCTCGGTGTGTAACATGATGTGATAATGACACCTGATAATGATAGGCCAACTTAAGATACTAAAAAATGCAGTTAATTTAAAGTACAAGAGGTGATTAATATTAGTTTAAGGGAGCAGCTCCACACTGTGTATGGAGACACATAATTAGCTGCTAGGGGACTGAAAATATATACAGTGTCAGCCATTAATGGCGATCACGTACTTTTCACAAACATCGGCACATCCCTGGTGTGCACCCATTTAATTCATTACATATTGACTTTCTTGTCTATCAAAGTAGTTGTACGGTAGTGTTAGTTTGGGAAGGTGTACCTAATGAAGTGTACACAAACAAGGATGCAAGAGTGGTCCTATGAAATACAATTGTTCCACACGTATATGCATGCTTATAGGTTGAAGGCATGTGCATACTCAGGCATGTTCAGAGGCACCTGCGGCATGGACAGAGAGTAAAGCAGCATTATGCAGGACGTCATTAAAATACCAAAAACCAGACTTTTGCACATGGACCTCCAGTGCTGTCTTTGCTTGCCTGCCATTGTGCAGCACAGTCAAGGGTTACCTAAAAAAAACAAAAACACATTCAGTGTGCATTGAAAAAAGGGCATGCATTCTTTGCAATAAGAGGTAATACGTTTGCTCCTGAAGTCCAGAATTAGCTCCTTTGTATTGTCTATGTTCAAAACTAAGGCATTCCTCGCCGTAGACAGGGACTTTGTGGACCAGCTCCATGTAAAATGTTATTGTCCTGGGGGGAGATGCAGTCATGTGTGTACAGGGAGAAAAGTTTAGGGCTGAGGCAGCAGCCCTGGGGGGTTCCTGTGCTGATTGTGAGCTCAGCAGTGGCCTTTGTTCCCATCCTCACCACCTGTCTATAAGGAAGTCCAGGTGGGTGTCGGTACTCCAAGGTCTATCAGCTTCCCAACCAGCTTCGTTGGACAAATGGTGTTGAAGGCGTAGCTGTAATTCAAAACTAGTAGGCGTGTGTACGTGTTGTTGATGTCCAGATCTCAGGGCATTCAATCGATCGCAACTGGACTGTTTGGTTTGTCTTAGAAGACATTTTGCCGCCAAGTAGACTTAGATAGGTCAGATCTAGTTTGATTGATTGCCCCTTTAATGCTCCCTCAAATCCTCTTTTTTATGGGTACAATCTTCTGAAGATTACAGACTGCAAAAGATTCCACAGTGCTTGTATTATGTATAACGTAGTATATCGATTAAATTCTAGACTCTGCCAACTCATCCCAGTGGGCAGTACTTCTCATAGACATAACACTAGAAGTAAACCTTTATTAAGAGGGAATAATCGTCATTTAAAGTGTACAAGCTTTAGTATAGCCTGTAGAGGCTCGATGATCTTGAATGAGATTGATAGCGCTATAAAAGAATCACATTCTTTAAACATTTTTAAAAAGCGTTTTAAGCTACATTTATTGCGACGTTATGCTTAGTACATTTAGCACACCCCTTATGGTTGAAAAATTCACATTAGTCGTATGTGTGATGAGATTATCACAGATCTTCAATATGCAACCTTTGAATCAAATTTGAATAATAAGATATTGAGACTGATTTGGTGGATTCAAAGATTACTTTTTTATTTATAAATGAAATTGTAAATGGGTATTTGGTTGGTAGATTTTGAAATGTATTGTATTGTATTGTATTTTGTGCATTATATGATGATGTATATTTTAACTGTGGGTCCCCGTCCATAAGCTGTGTGCTTCTAGGGATGACCTTTTTGCAGAACGGACTCTGATATTAACAAAATAAACAATAATAAAATACAAAACTATGTTTGTTTGTAAATGAAAAAATAAATAAATTAAATAAATAAATAAATATCACGTGACGGCCAGGCCAGGTTTGATTGGTGAAATGGAGTCAAACGTCACTAGCGCTTACGTTGGATTGGTGAAACTGATGTGGCAGACAGTGCCTGCTGGAAAAAGTCTTTAACAAGCCAAAACAAGATGTCTTTGCAAGCCATAGTCAATATATTATGAATAAATATTATAACAGTATCAATCAATGAGCAGAATAGTATTCAATGTAACGGAGTTAAAGTAGCGTTTCTTCTTCACAAAACACTTGAGTAAAAGTAGAAGGTATATTGCATTAAAAGTATTCTGACAAGTACAATTTAAAAAGTTACTTCATTAAATGTAACAGAGTAAATGTAGCATGTTACTAGCAATTATTTTTTTCGATTAGTCGACTAGTCATACGATTAATGCTTATGATCTGCTGTACACGTTTGAGCTCGAGTCCCCAACTTGATTTCCACTCATGTTTAAAACCTATTTTAGTCAATTCAATTGTAACAAAATAAACATCAGTTTCTGACAAACACATGATTTGAATTTATTACTCAAAGGGCTTGATTTAATCAAATCTAAATGCCCCGCGGTAAACAGCGTGTGCAATCTAAAAAAATTGCGTGTTGCGTATGATCTACTATCACTGCGTGTGCAATTGAAAAGTGGTGCAAATGAGGATTTTGCATGGACTATACAGGGCTTCACCATGGAGACACTCATTTACTGCACATTCGTGTTACGCTCCTTCCTACCCGTGGCATTTTGCTATGTTTTCAAACAAGCAGAAGACATGTACCACTTTATGGGCATTTTGAAGCAGTCGTGCAGTGCACCTACATTGACACAACTTTTTTTGTAAACCGCTGAAAGTGCATGGGGGGAGGTTGCACTTACTCCAAGATGCAAAAGAATGCATATTTAAAGAGTTTTTTTCCATATAAGAAATATTTCAGTAATATATTCTGTGGGAAAAACAAACGTCATTAAAAAATACTCAAGGATGCCAAAACGCATCAATTGAATTTGTTTTAATCAGCCCCTTAAGTCCTCGAGCAGCTACAGTGTGTGAATGTGTGTGTGAATGGGTAAATGTGGAAGTAGTGTCAAAGCGCTTTGAGTACCTTGAAGGTAGAAAAGCGCTATACAAGTACAACCCAACCCATTACAGTGGGTATGAAAAATATTCAGACCCCTTTACATTTTTCACTCTTTGTTTCATTGCAGCCATTTGCAGTCTTTTTTTTCATTAATGTACACTCAGCACCCAATCTTATCAGAAAAAAACAAAAATGTAGACATTTTTGCAAATTTATTACAAATAAAAAATGTGCATAATTATACAGACCCTTTGCTCACTGTACATTGCTGCATTTACTTTTCCCTCTATCCTGACTAGTCTCCAAGTTACTGCCGCTGGAAAAACAACCCCACAGCATGATGCTGCCACCACCATGCTTCACTGTAGGGATGGCATCGGCCTGGTGATGAGCGGTGCCTGGTTTCCTCTAAACATAACGCCTGGCATTCACGCCAAATACTTCAATCTTTTTCCTCATCAGACCAGACAATTTTGTTTCTCATGGTGTGAGAGTCTTTCAAGCGGATTTTGGCAAACTTTTGACCAAGAAATAAATGGCTTCCGTTTGGCTACTATAGCAAACAGGCCTGATTGGTGGATTGCTGCAGAGATGGTTGTCCTTCTGGAAGGTTCTTCTCTCTTTAGAGGAATGCTGTAGCTCTGACAGAGTGACAATCTGTTTTTTGGTCACCTCCCTGTCTAGACCTAGATGAATGCAGCAAAGTACAAAGACATCCTGGATGAAAACCAACACTTCCCATCCAATCTGATGGAGCTTGAGAGGTGCTGCAAAGAGGAACGAGCAAAACTGCCCAAAGATAGGTGTGCCAAGCTTGTGGCATCGTATTCAAAAAGACTTGAGGCTGTAATTGCTGCCAAAGGTCAACAAAGTATTGAGCAAAGGGTCAGAGTACATGTGATTTGAGTTTTTTTTATTTTTAATACATTTGCAAAAATTTCTACATTTCTTTTTTTACTTTCAAGATGGGGTGCTGTGTGTACATTAATGAGAAATAAAATGAAATGTTTGGATTTTAGCAAATGGCTGCAATGATTTGAATACTTTCTATAACCACTGTATAAAATTATAAAATGATGTTGCTGAATAGACTATATTTTTTATTCCTGTCAGTCCAAAATGTTGACACGCAGGACAGAGGGTTCTCGTCTTTCCATCACTGATCCCGCAACCGTGTGTGGAACGGTCAGTTTGCACGTCTTTTTGACACGTGCTAAATAAAACGCAAAAAAGTGCCAGCAAAACGGTGATGAGTGTTGATAAATTACTTTGCGCATGCTAAATAATTATATTTGCATCTTCTCCTCCCAATATTGTGGGCGTTTTGATGATCAGCATATATCTTGCATGTTCATTAAGGCAGACGCAAAATGGATTGCACACCTTATTCTACTTACTTAACAGACGCAATCCACTTTGTGCATGTTTAGGAGATCAGCTTTGAATCTGCTATCAAGTTTGCACGTGTTTTAGCACACGCAAACCTCGAGTAAATCAGGCCCAAAGTGTACAGTATATATAAGAAAGATAAATCGATTTAAAATGCTGAAAACATGACATTCAGTGCAAAAATAGTTGTAATCGTTGCAGTTTAGACTTCACTGTACTTGTTTCTCAGTTGTCCCATAAAATAAATAATGCATCCCTGGGGAAAATGATACATTGTAATTGGAAGCACCTGCAAAATCAGCACCGTATTTCACTTGAGCCGTGCTGTTTTCTAAACAAGAATGAATGAAGAATGTTTCCAGCAGATACTGATCTGCGGTCATGTGCTATCAAACGTGTTCTCAGCTGACTTCCAGGAAACAGGAAACACTGCATTACACTCAGTTTTTTCACATGAACTTACACCGTCATTGTTGTTTACGATTGTAAATAAATCATGTAAAACACAACATATAGAGTTTCAGTCAGGATTTATGCAAAAACATGTTAGACAAAGATCCTGTAGTAGATCAGCTTTGTCTGCCGTGCTGGTTTATAAGTGCTGGTTAGGTAAAACATGTCTGATATTATCAGTGGACCAGCAAACCATAAGCTGCACGTGCCGTTCCTTCAGTCATTTAATATTCTAGTCCAGGAGTCAGCAACCTTTTATCATCAAAAGAGCCAATTTACCACCGCTTTTTTGTAACCAAAAAAGTCTAGAGCCAAGAAACACAATACACCTTTAAACTTTCAAAGGTGTAATATTGTGTTTACTTTTCAGACAATGGAATCAGTCCATGCAGAATTAAATTATACTTTATTGCGATTTTTGTGGGGATTTACAGTGATACCTTAACTTAGGAGTGCCCCAACAAGCGTGTTTTGAGATAAGAGCTGTCTCTCGGCTAATTGTTAGAAACAAACATTTTAGTTAGAAGCATCCTAGCCATTAGTTGGCTTAGTAAATGTCAAAGAGAACCCTGTAAATTCAGACTTAACCATCTAATGTCTAAAACTTTGTTTTCCAACCATGGGAAGGAAAAGGTTAGTGTAAAGGACAGTGCTGAGAAGAAGAAGTGGATTATATTCATTGAATAAAATAAAAAAAATCATTAAAAACATGACAGAGTGTGTAGCAAACTTGGCGAAACAATTTGAACGTATGAAGCAGAATGAGTGTAACGCCAGCCAAGAATTTTAAAATACTATCCAAATGGCAGACATTTATCCATGAAAATATAGAAAAGATGCTGATGGTGTGTTTGACCAGATAAAGACCCTGTGATAGAAAAACAAATGTGAGAGGTATACTAATTTTTGTCACATTCTGTATCCAATTGTCAATATCAGGGGTGCCCAAAGATGGCCAGGGGGCCAAATTTGGCGCGTTGAGGTTTGGAGATCATGAAGCTAACTTGGTAAAGCAGTTGGAGCATATCACTGCTTATCTACACCATACGAAAGCAGAAAGAGTTTAACACCAGCCAACAATGTTAAAATAACATCTTAACGGCGGACATTTATTCATTAACATATGCTGCTGATGGTGTGTTTGACGGAGAAACAGCTGAAGGAGATAACGTAGAAGTCCACTCTCCAAGGTAAATACTGTACATTATTATTAGATTGTCAAAACTACTGTAGTTGATAGTAATTTATTTTAAATGTACTAATGCAATATTTCTTGTCTAAAAGTTTACATTTTTAAAAGGCATGTTACATGTTAAAATGGGGCTGCTAAGCTGAAAACAATCGATCCAGCCATCGAAAAAGCTCAGAAATTATGGTAAGTAAGATATGTCCAGCCCAGGAATTGTGAGAACTTCAAACACGGGTCGACAAATCTCCACTGGTTAAGAGTTATTTGGGCAGGGTCAACGAGCTAAAAAGTGTAAAAGTCAACTCATTGTCCAGCACAGCTCTTAAGGCGCTGGGAAGTGATGTTTACACAACACAGTGTCGCAAAGACACACCAACTGGCATTTGTTAAACGTTACCATACATACGTGTGTGTGTGTGTGTGTGTGTGTGTGTGTGTGTGTGTGTGTGTGTGTGTGTGTGTATATATATATATATATATATATATATATATATATATATATATATATATATATAAATATATATATATATATATATATATATATATACATACATACATACATACATACATACATATATATATATATACACATATATATATACACACATATACATATATATATATATATATATATATATACACACACACACACACACACACACACACACACACACACACACACACACACACACACACACACACACACACACACATATATATATATATATATATATATATATATATATATATATATATATATATATATGTTTATATATATATATATATTAGGGCTGTGAATATTTGGGTGTCCCACGATTCAATTCAATATCGATTCTTGGGGTCATGATTCGATTCAAAATCGATTTTTTTTTTCAATTCAACACGATTCTCGATTCAAAAACGATTTTTTTCCTGATTCAAAACGATTCTCTACATAGATTCAATACATAGGATTTCAGCAGGATCTACCCCAGTCTGCTGACATGCAAGCAGAGTAGTAGATTTGTGTAAAAAGCTTTTATAATTGTAAAGGACAATGTTTTATCAACTGTTTGCAATAATTTAATTTTGTTTTAACTATTAAATGAACCAAAAATATGACTTATTTTATCTTTGTGAAAATATTGGACACAGTGTGTGGTCAAGCTTATGAGATGCGATGCAAGTGTAAGCCACTGTGACCCTATTGTTCTTCTTTTCTTTTTTTTTTTATAAATGTCTAATGATAATGTCAATGAGGGATTTTTAATCACTGCTATGTTGAAATTGTAACTAATATTGATACTGTTGTTGATAATATTCATTTTTGTTTCACTACTTTTGGTTTGTTCTGTGTCGTGTTTGTGTCTCCTCTCAATTGCTCTGTTTATTGCAGTTCTGAGTGTTGCTGGATCGGGTTTGGTTTTGGAATTGGATTGCATTGTTATGGTGTTGGATTGATTAATTAAAAAAAAAATAAAGACAAAGACAAGATATTCAATGTTCGAACTGAGAAACTTAATTTTTTTTTGCAAATAATCATTAACTTGGAATTTAATGGCAGCAAAATATTGCTAAAAAGTTGGCACAGGGGCATTTTTACCACTGTGTTGCATGGCCTTTCCTTTTAACAACACTCAGTAAACGTTTGGGAACTGAGGAGACCAATTTTTGAAGCTTTTCAGGTGGAATTATTTCCCATTCTTGCTTGATGTACAGCTTAAGTTGTTCAACAGTCCTGGGTCTCCGTTGTGGTATTTTAGGCTTCATATTACACCACACATTTTCAATGAGAGACAGGTCTGGACTACAGGCAGGCCAGTCTAGTACCCGCACTCTTTTACTATGAAGCCACGCTGTTGTAACACGTGGCTTGGCATTGTCTTGTGGAAATAAGCAGGGGCGTCCATGATAACGTTGCTTGGATGGCAACATATGTTGCTCCAAAACCTGCATGTACCTTTCAGCATTAATGGTGCCTTCACAGATGTATAAGTTACCCATGCCTTGGGCACTAATACACCCCATACCATCACAGATGCTGGCTTTTGAACTTTGCGCCTATAACAATCCTGGTGGTTCTTTTCCTCTTTGTTCCGGAGGACACAGCGTCCACAGTTTCCAAAACTAATTTGAAATGTGGACTCGTCAGACCACAGAACACTTTTCCACTTTGCATCAGTCCATCCAGCGAAGCCAGCGGCGTTTCTGGGTGTTGTTGATGAATGGCTTTTGCTTTGCATAGTAGAGTTTTAACTTGCACTTACAGATGTAGCGACAAACTGTAGTTACTGACAGTGGTTTTCTGAAGTGTTCCTGAGCCCATGTGGTGATATCCTTTACACACTGATGTCGCTTTTTGATGCAGTACCGCCTGAGGGATAGAAGGTCCGTTTACATGCAGTGATTTCTCCAGATTCTCTTAACTTTTTGATATTACCGACCGTAGATGGTGAAATCCCTAAATGCCTTGCACCAGTTCGTTGAGAAATGTTGTTCTTAAACTGTTCAACAATTTGCTCACGCATTTGTTCACAAAGTGGTGACCCTCGCCCCATCCTTGTTTGTGAATGACTCAACATTTCATGATCATTTTCACCATCATCAAGGACAGCACCCACCCTGGCTCTGACCTGTTCCACCTGCTGCCCTCTGGGAAGCGCTACAGGTGCATTAAAACCAAAACAAACAGGCTAAAGAACAGCTTCTTCCCCAGGGCCATAACCATCCTGAACGGACTGCCCCATTGTCCCTCATAACTGCCTTCTCTTCGGTGCAATAACCCATTCCACCAACCACCCTGTTTTTGTTTTTGTTTTTTTCATGTATATATTCATTTCACACCATATTCATTGCACTTCTACATTTTTTATATTTTTATATATTTGCACATTGTTTTTCTAGCATGCACACATCGCACTGTATGGAATGGCCTCAATCTCGTTACCTTGCGTAATGACAATAAAGCTGATTCTGATTCTGAAAGCTGCTTTTATGCCCAATCATGGCACCCACCTGTTCCCAATTTTTTTTGTCACCTGTGCCAGCTTTTTTGAAACACGTTGCAGGCATCAAATTCCAAATGAGCTGATATTTGCAAAAAATAAAAGTTTTCCAGTTCAAACGTTAAATATCTTGTCTTTGCAGTCTATTCAATTGAATATAGGTTGAAAAGGATTTGCAAATCATTGTATTCTGTTTTTATTTATGATTTACACAATGTGCAAACTTCACTGGTTTTGGGTTTTGTATATACATATTTACGTATATACATGTACGTATATGCATGTACGTATACACATATATACGTATATACATGTACGTATACACGTACAGTATACACATGTACTTATACACGTACAGTATACACATGTACGTATACACGTATATACTAGCAAATAAAACCAGATGTTTCGGGTGGATCTACCGGAGTTCACTGTGACATTTGCTACGCCAACTAATGGCGGGGATGCTTGAGAATCTAATTTCTGATTGTAACATGAAGCATAATTATCCGAGAAATAGCTCTTACTTCAAAACACTTAGGTAGCACAATACCTTCTGCAACGTACGGCCACAGACTATAGTTATTTTCATATCTAAATTAATTCAGAATATACTATGTGTGTACCCAAATGAATGAAAGTCCAAAATATAAATATTGTGGTTAAAGGAAATGCTATGCTATTATTATTATTGGGTCCATTTAACATAAACATGCCATACAAACAAAGCGTATACACGAGTAGTATTTTAAGCGCAGTTGTGACAACAAAGGCCCTTATGTAGTCTGTATAAGAGCTTTTTATGACGGCTCTATTTTAAACCATTCAATTGGTGCTAGAGTAAACAACTGGTATTAACTGATGTTATGCACACTATATTACTAAGCATATAAACTCAGTGTTCATCAACAGCTGTGGAAAAGAGGAACACAAAGACTGGCGAGTTCTTACCTTCATACATTAGTCCAACTTGGAAAGTCTGGTTGCATAGTCTTTCCTTTCGTACTCCACCTGTCAAAAACAAGTTGCTCAGCTCCCGCACAAGTTCTTACATCTGATCGTCACACAGAGATATGAGAGGCAGAAAAGTCCAATGCAGATCTCACCTTATCACATGTCCACATAAGAGATCTCCCACATCTTCTCCAGTTTCAAGCTGCCTATAAAAACACACCTGAGCCCTCAGCCCGCCTCCTGCGCCTAACTTTCTGATGCAAAAGCCATCTCGCTGAACGACGCATTGCAGGGAGGCTCTGGTCCCTGCTGCATCAGGGACTCTGTCAGGGGATGAGCACTTTTTAGAGAGACAAACACACACACACACACACACACACACACACACACACACACACACACACACACACACACACACACAAGAGAGAGGGATGCAGCGAGGGAGGAGAGGATTGCATAGTCCCTGTTCTGTGTCGCCATACAGACGGGCCATTGATTGCACACACTGCAAGCTGATAGGAGGGGCGGAAGGGACGTAAAACAACAAATTCAGCAAGCTAAAGAACAAAGACAGTGTTTGTACTACATGATCAAGACTTCTCTATACAGTCTTTGAAATCCTTTACCATACATGCTACATGCGGAATGTGCATGGGGCAGATAGTTTATTGCCACAATGCTTGGGCCTTTACAGAGTGGCTTCTAGACGCCAACTTTAGGTATAAACTGCACAGCAGTCAGAGATCCACAAGAGCTACATTAAACATTCAACGTTCATCAAGTTTGCATTTTGGAATAGATGCCATCAGTTTGCAATATTCTGGTCCTGTCAGACAACTACAACGGCGTAGTTGTACATGGGTAAATTCAATCTGAATATGCATTGATACCAGAGTGCTTGTGACTGGGCTTTAAATAACTGAGGAGAAGAACACGATGTTTTAACAGAGCAACAGGCAGACAAAGGGGGTGGATGTCGATGTCAAAGCGGCACCTGTCAAAATCATTAAGTCTACAAACAAAAAAAATAAAAGGTGGCTTTAATTATTCAGAGAAGCACTCTGAAAAGAATGAAAGTCTACATCAATGAGCATCGGACAAAACGCAAAAATTGCCAAGAAAGCATGCAAGTTAAAGGAGGAGAAAATTCAAGGCCCTTTGAGCGGAAAACTGTCAAACACTGTATTACCGGTACTGTAAATGGAGGACCGGAGAAAGCCAAAATCAGACTCATGAAGTTTATCAACAAAAAAATAAGGTGACTTTGTTGATTCAGAGAAGCAAAGTGAAAAGAAAGGAAAAAAGTCTACAATGATTATCTGACAAAACACAAGGCAGGCATTGACAAGCATGTGACTTAAGGAAGCAGGAGAAAAGTTCATGGCTCTTTGAGTAGAAAACTGTCAAATATGTTCCAATAAAATGGAGGACCAGAGAAAGCCAGAGTCAAAGTCATGACGTTTATCAATCAAAAAATTAAGTGGCTTTGCAGATTCAGAAAAACCATCTGAAAGGAACTACAGTCTGCTTGAATGAGTGTATTACAAAACAACAAAGACCTCGCCAAGAATCAGGAGAAAATGCAAGACTCTTTGAGCAGCAAACTGTCAAACATATTCAAAGGAGGAAGCCAAAATAATGACTATGATCGCGGAGGACACGTTATCAACTCTAACAGTAATATTTGTATTTATTTTGTTACCTTAACACGGCACAAACCATGTTCTTTTTTTCCTCAAACTCCTATTTGTTTGATATTTTGAACACCTTTCCTTCTTTTTAGACAGGAATGACAAAAACGCAAGCAAACAAAAATGTTGTACGTGTTAACGTGTCAAAGTCATGGTGTGAATGAACCATCAGTAATAGTTATGTACAAACCCCATTTCCATATGAGTTGGGAAATTGTGTTAGATGTAAATATAAACGGAATACATTGATTTGCAAATCATTTTCAACCCATATTCAGTTGAATATGCTACAAAGACAACATATTTGATGTTCAAACTGATAAACATGTTTTGTTTTTTTACAAATAATCATTAACTTTAGAATTTGATGCCAGCAACACCTGACAAAGAAGTTGGGAAAGGTGGCAATAAATACTGATAAAGTTGAGGAATGCTCATCAAACACTTATTTGGAACATCCCACAGGTGAACAGGCAAATTGGGAACAGGTGGGTGCCATGATTGGGTATAAAAGTAGATTCCATGAAATGCTCAGTCATTCACAAACAAGGATGGGGCGAGGGTCACCACTATGTCAACAAATGCGTGAGCAAATTGTTGAACAGTTTAAGAAAAACCTTTCTCAACCGCATATGTGGGTAACCCCCCCCCCCCTCTAGGGAGACCGAATGCAATGGATGTCGAGTGGGTCTAACATAATATTGTGAGAGTACAGTCCATAGTGGATCCAGCATAACAGTAAGAGTCCAGTCCACAGTGGGGTCAGCAGGAAACCATCCCGAGCGGAGAGGGGTCAGCAGCGCAGAGATGTTCCCAACCGATATACAGGCGAGCGGTCCACCCGGGCTCCCGACCCCGGACAGCCAGCACCCCATCCATGGCCACCGGACCTGTGTGTCTCCCCTTCCACAAGGGGTAGGGGGGAGCAGAGGAGAAAAGAAAAGAAACGGCAGATCAACTGGTCTAAAAAAGGGGGGGCTATTCAAAGGCTAGAGTATACACATGAGTTTTGAGATGGGACTTAAATGCTTCTACTGAGGTAGCATCTTTAACTGTTACCGGGAGGGCATTCCATAGTACTGGAGCCCGAATAGAAAACGCTCTACAGCCCGCAGACTTTTTTTGGGCTCTGGGAATCACTAATAAGCCGGAGTTCTTTGAACGCAGATTTCTTGCCGGGACATATGGTACAATACAATCGGCAAGATAGGATGGAGCTAGATCGTGTAGTATTTTATACGCAAGTAGTAAAACCTTAAAGTCGCATCTTAAGTGCACAGGAAGCAAGTGCAGGTGAGCCAGTATAGGCGTAATATGATCAAACTTTCTTGTTCTTGTCAAAAGTCTAGCAGCTGCATTTTGTACCAACTGTAATCTTTTAATGCTAGACATAGGGAGACCCGAAAATAATACGTTACAGTAATCGAGACGAGACGTAACGAACGCATGAATAATAATCTCAGCGTCGCTAGTGGACAAAATGGAACGAATTTTAGCGATATTACGGAGATGAAAGAAGGCCGTTTTAGTAACACTCTTAATGTGTGACTCAAAGGAGAGAGTTGGGTCGAAGATAATACCCAGATTCTTTACTGATTCGCTTTGTGTAATTGTTTGGTTGTCAAATGTTAAGGTGGTACTATCAAATAAATGTCGGTGTTTAGCAGGACCGATAATCAGCATTTCCGTTTTCTTAGTGTTGAGTTGCAAGAAGTTAGCGGACATCCATTGTTTAATTTCATTAAGACACGCCTCCAGCTGACTACAATCCGGCGTGTTGGTCAGCTTTAGGGGCATGTAGAGTTGGGTGTCATCAGCATAACAATGAAAGCTAACACCGTATTTGCGTATGATGTCGCCTAGCGGCAGCATGTAATTACTAAAAAATGCAGGGCCAAGAACCGAACCCTGGGGGACTCCGCACGTTACCTTAACATAGTCCGAGGTCACATTGTTATGGGAGACGCACCGCATCCTGTCAGTAAGATAAGAGTTAAACCACGACAAGGCTAAGTCTGACATACCCGCCCGATGCAAGATGGCGCCAGTATGTGCTTTGGCCTGCCGTCTCTCGCTGTCAGCTCTGTTCGTTTTTGTGTTTTTTGCGTCTATTTTCGTTTCTGTCAGCTCACTGCTTGTGTATGACCGCCAAACACTGTTGGATCTTTGCCCCTCTCCCACTGATATGATCAACTTCGACGTTGGTTTTTCGACGTCCCAGTCAGCTTTTTCACCTGGCCGGATTCCTGCCTTCCTTTCCCGCCCCCTGGCTCCTCTCCCCCGGCGGAAGCGTCTCCGGCGCCGCGGTAAACGTGGCGGCCAGCTGGTGAAAGTTAGGGCACTCCTGGCCCGGCTTCCCGTGGCTCCCCGAAGGAGGAATGGTGCGGTATCCGGTCTCCTCCTGCACCCACGCTCGCTCGATCCGATCGGCTCCTGGCTGGTTCCTATCGTTGGTTTGGAGGAAGAAGCTTGCCGTCGTCGCTCCTGCTGTCCCCGCCCCCGGAGGCGCGGGGTGGATCACCGCCACCTGCGGGCTGTGTGTCGGGCCCCACCCGGATTAATTGCGGCCTTGGACGTGCTGGCCCCCGCCAGGTTCGGTCTTGTGAACGCAAGATCTTTGACAAACAAAACTTTTATCCTGAAGGATTTCTTCACTTCCCGCGGACTGGACTTCCTCTGTGTGACGGAGACATGGCTGAGAGCCGGTGAGTCCGCCCCTCTTAATGAACTTCTGCCTCCGGAGTGTTCCTACTTTAATTCCCCACGGCCGTCCGGTCGAAAAGGAGGAGGATTAGCAGTCGTTTTTAAAAATGACTTTAAATGCCGTCAGATCCGCCTACAATCCTCCTTTTCAAGCTTCGAACTGTGCATGTTTGAACTGGGTCTTTCTGATGTCGTCCTGTGTGCCGTCATCTATCGACCACCCAAGTACCACAAAGACTTTATAACTGACTTTTCTGAATTTCTGGCTGAAATCCTGCCCAAATATGATCGTGTCCTTATTGTGGGTGATTTTAATATTCACACCTGCTGTCCAGACGAGCCGCTTTCCAGGAGCTTCCTGAATATAATCGACTCATTTAACTTTGTACAGTCTGTGTGTGGTTCTACACATGAACGCGGGCATACACTCGATTTAGTGCTCTCGTATGGTTTGTGTGTTTTTAATTTGGACATTTGCGACGCTGTGTTCTCTGATCACATGCCGATCCTGTTTGATATTGCCACGCAGTGTCCAGTTAAATTGTGCGCACCGCCCCAACGCTCTCGCATGTTTAATTCTTCGTCTCCTGCTCGGTTCTCCTCTATTTTTTCGACTCGTTGTGATGATAATTCTGCAGCATCTGTGTGTCTGAATACTGAAGAGTTGGTTTCTGGGTTCAACTCTATCTGTTTACAAACACTGGACACGATCGCCCCTTTCAAATGCCGCCGCGCTAAAACCACGCCTCAGCCCTGGTTGAATGACGTCACTCGGGCTGCCAGGCGCGTATGTAGAAGAGCAGAGAGAAAATGGAAAAAAGACAGGCTGCATGTGTCCTTTGCCATTTTTAAAGAAAGCCTGTTTTCCTTTCAGATGACTGTAAAAGCAGAAATGAATATATATCTATCTCAGATTATATCTTCTAACTGTAACAACCCCAGAGTTCTGTTTAAAACTATTAACACTGTCATTGATGCTCCCAAATCTGCTGGTTTTGATGCTTCTTTTGAATTCTGTGAAAATTGTCTCCATTTTTTCACTGACAAAATTGTGTCAACTAGAGCCAGTCTATCTCAGCCTTCATATGACCCTTCTGTTCCCCTGCATTTCTCTTCTGTTTTCCATCAGTTTGAGCCGGTGTCCTTTTCTTTTTTAAGTGACACAGTTAGTCATATGAAGCCCTCTGGTTCTCCTGCAGATGCCCTCCCACCTCGCCTGTTTAAGGAGGTACTTGCTACTATTGGACCAAGTGTCCTTAACATTATCAATAGTAGCCTCTCTTCTGGAATAGTTCCAGTAGAGTTTAAACATGCAGTGGTACGACCTCTACTTAAAAAACCCAGCCTCGACCCCTCTCTCCTCTCTAACTTCAGACCTATCTCTAATCTTCCATACATTTCCAAAATATTAGAGAAGGTTGTCTACAGTCAGTTGTTGCCCTTCTTAGAGGATAATGGTATCACTGAGCTGTTCCAGTCCGGTTTTAAAGCCCTCCACAGCACAGAGTCAGCGCTTCTAAAAGTTTTTAACGATGTCCTCCTGTCCACTGATTCTGGTAAATATGTTGTCCTGGTGCTTTTAGATCTGTCTGCTGCGTTCGACACCGTCGACCACGCCACCTTAATCACTCGTCTTGAGAACTGTGTGGGCATTAAGGGCGCCGCCCTCAACTGGTTCCGGTCGTACCTAACCGACAGGAGTTTTTGTGTAAAAGTAGACAGTTTTATGTCGTCCACAGCTCCTTTACCACATGGGGTCCCCCAGGGCTCAATCCTTGCCCCAATTTTATTTGCACTTTACCTTCTCCCCCTTGGTTCTATTTTTAGGAAGTACAGTATTGCATTTCATTTTTATGCCGATGATTGCCAGATTTATTTTCCCATGGCACAAAATAACACGGTTCAACGTCTTATTGACTGCCTGCACGACATCAAAGTCTGGCTTTCAGCTAACTTCCTGAGCCTAAATGAAGATAAAACAGAAGTTATGTTGTTCGGTCCAAGTCGCTCTCCCTCCCCCAACGTTGACCTCGGCACTCTGACCCCGTATCTCAGCGACTCTGTCACAAACCTGGGGGTAAAGTTTGACTCAGATTTTAAATTCGAAAAACAAATCAGCAGCGTCGTTCAAAAAAGCTTTTATCAATTACGCCAAATAGCGAAAGTGAAACCGCTTCTATCAAGACATGATCTTGAGAAATTAATCCACGCTTTTATCTCGACTCGTCTTGACTACTGCAATGCCCTGTATGTTGGCATTAGCCAGGCCTCCCTCGCCCGCCTGCAGCTCGTGCAGAACTCTGCTGCTCGTCTGCTAACACAGACCCGCAGACGTGAGCACATCACCCCTATTTTAGCGTCCCTTCACTGGCTCCCTGTGCGTTACCGAATACATTTTAAACTCCTTTTATTTGTTTTTAAATGTCTAAACAACCTCGCGCCAACCTATCTCTCCGACCTCCTTCAGCCTTACTGCCCCACCCGATCCTTAAGATCAGCCGATCAGCTGCTGTTGACGGTCCCTGACACAAGGCTGAAGCTTAGAGGTGACAGAGCTTTTGCCGTTGCTGCTCCCAAGCTCTGGAACGACCTACCCCTGAGTGTTAGACAAGCCTCCTCTCTTCCTGTTTTTAAATCTCTCTTAAAAACATACTTTTATTCCATGGCTTTTAACACTGAGTGATATCCATCCTGCAATGGCGCCCCATAATACACCTGCTGTGATCCTGTTTTTATGTTTTTATGTTTTTATTAATTCTATTTTAATTATTTATTTTTTATCGTGTTCTGTTTGTATTGTGTTGTGTTTGCTCGGTACTCGTTTTATCTTTTAACCTGTTCATTGTACAGCACTTTGGCTACCCCTGTGGTAAATTTTAAATGTGCTCTATAAATAAAGTTGATTTGATTTGATTTGATACCAATACGTGTTTTGATACGCTCTAATAAAATGTTATGATCGACGGTATTGAAAGCAGCGCTAAGATCAAGAAGCAGCAACATAGATGACGCATCAAAATCCATCGCTAGCAGTAGATCATTAGTCATTTTTGCGAGGGCTGTCTCCGTAGACTGATTTGCCCTGAAACCAGATTGAAAAGGTTCACAGATTGTTAGACACTAAGTGTTCATTTAGCTGCTGTGCGACAATTTTTTCGAGGATTTTCGAGATAAACGGAAGGTGGGACACCGGCCGGTAGTTTACCATGAGGTCAGGATCAAGGTTAGGTCTTTTGAGCAGAGGATGAATAACCGCTTTTTTAAATGCTAGTGGAACAGTGCCAGAGGAAAGTGATACGTTTATAATATTTAGCACTGATGGACCTAATAATACAAAAAGCTCCTTGATAAGTTTCCCAGGAAATGGGTCAAGTAAACATGTTATTTGTTTAGTTGTTATATTTGGGCCCCTGTGACCAAGTCTGTCCTATTGTAAGTAAACGTTCCAGCCCAAAGACACACAGTACCGGTAACTCTTCTGCACATCTCGGCTTGACACTGTTGCTTTTGTTGAGCACCCATAGTTCGCTCCTTCAGGCACTACAAGTGCCAGGCTGAGACCAGAACTGGGTGGGCGTGCGTGGAATGCGGGTCAGGGTGAAAGGGGTGGGCTCCAAATTGAATGAGAATATTGAGGAAAACCCACCAGGACCACAACAGCCTCTCAAGCGGGGAGCGGGGCTTACAGAGCTTGGGCGTCACGAACATCCTATGTGAAAGGACTAGCCAATCAGGTTTGTTGTACCAACTGTAGTACGTTGACCTCCACCTCTGCAGACATGGGCCACATTTTCAAACGTTGAATCTCTTCTGTTCCAGTCAGCCATGGGTATATAAGAAATTTGTCAATACCTTTAGTAACCCATAGGTCTGTCATGCTTAACATTAGTTGAACGTTTATCCTCCAAGGGACCCAAAACGGACCTTCTTGCAAAAGAGTCAATATTTTAAGAGTAGTTTTACTTTCATCACTGCTGCAGATACAACCATAAATAACTGTTTTCTTATTTTTGACTTTGGAATTCCTCTTTATATCAAAAAGGCCTGGCCTTTAAGATTTTACAAAAACAGGCATGCAGACAAATATAATCATAAGCACATTGACACTTCTGTATCAGTCTAAACTCACCACGATCATTTTCATTGGCCATTAGTCGTTTATTGCCAAGATTTTGACTAAAAGCAACAGATCTGTTTTGAAACCTAATTTGGTTAATTACTGGCTTAACCTAGTGGTTTAGGGTGGTCATTACATTCATTACAACATTTTCCTTACATTTTAAAGAGACCTGCCTTGATTCATTCTGTAACCATGTAAAAAACATAACATATGGGGAATACAAAAATATATGCATTATAATGGGAATCAATGGAGTCAAAAAGGGTACCGGGGTGGTGAGTGTAATACAAGAAAAACAACTATATACTCAGTGTAGTCTGTTTTTCTTCAATTGAAATGCATGTGATTTATAGGTAGAATGTGTTAGAAACTGTGTGGCACCCATAAACCTTTAAAATTTAAAAATGTGTTGAATATTGGAAACAATACAATTCTTTAAAAAAGGACCACTTTGGGTAACAAGATGACTTCAAAGAGTTTAAGTTTAATGAATGCAGTCATAAGGATAAAAGGTGTTTGAAACTGGCTCCTCCCAGTTAGTAAACAGTGAATATGTTTTGGGTTTTTTGGAATTGGAGATGAGGTACTTTAGTGTTGCTCCCCCTGCAAGAATAGAGTCAAAGACATGTCAATCTTGCAAAGTGTTAGTTTGTCAAGCTCACCATTGGTAGATTTTTCCTGTCAATTGCTGTATAAATCTGCTACAACATTATAGCTCTGAGGTGTGTGAAGAAACAAGCAGGACCTGAGCAGCTATTATCTAGAATTACATTTGTTAATGGTTGCTTGATCATACGAAACAATTGTTGCAACATTCTAGCAAAGAGAAGTTACAAGAAAACGCAGACAAGCAAGCTACCGTACATGTTCGTCAATAATTACACATTCAGCATATATTACCTTGCAGATATTGATGTACCCACAACATCAGTTATGTGACACTCACTAAGAGGACCTTAAATGCACTAAATGGGCTTTAGAACATGTCAGCCAAACTCTTGAAGTTGAATAGTCTTAAAAGAAATATGACATAATTCATTTTTTTGCCTTTTTCTTCTTTGCCTTTTCAGCGTCGTCATACGCTTTCCTCTTCTGTGTGAGCTTGTTTGCCTGTGAGGAGAGGAACAAAAGAAACTGATAAGCAAAAACTTAACTTGGGTCAAACAGTTCATTCGCCAGTCAGTGAAATCATCACATGACCAGCACATTCTTTAGGAGGCACGTATGTCATATTGTTTAACATTCCTAGCCGCAAAAAGAGAGCCAACACTGGATATAATGAAATCTATGTTAAAAATGTGAAGTCTAACCACTGCAAACAGACTGGACCATTGAAATCCATACCCAACCAACAAGAAAATGGACTGACCTCTCTGACTTTTCTCCTCTTTCCAAACATGATCTTGTCGTAGAGATACTTCTCTTTTTTCTTCATCATCATGACAGCCAGGCGTTTCTCCTCAGCTTTTTCTTCCTGCTCCTGTTTAGCTCGGTTCTCTACCTTCACTTTTCCAGGTGTCACTTTGACCTGTAGAGACTAAAAAATAAATGAGTGTGAATTAAAAGTCATATTGCAGCAGCTAAGGGATGTCAAAAAAGATGGATCGTGTGTCACTAACTTTGCCCTGGGCTCTTTGCTCCTCCATCTTCTGCAGGTTTTTCTCTTCCTCCTCGTCCTCTTCCTCCTCAGCATTGTCCTCTTCTTCTTCTTCCGCCTCCTCTTCTTCTTCTTCTTCACTCTCCTCTTCCTCATTTTTCGCTGATATTAAATAAATTAAGTGTATTGAGTATGAATTAATTTGCATCATTTTAAATTGTTTCAAGAACTAAAGCCTAAGCCCAAATCCTACCAGGTTTCTCTCCTCTTAGCAAGGCCAACATCTTTAGTTTCTCTGGAGGCACATAATCTCCATCCTTCTCCTCTACGAAGGGAGACAGGTGGGGTGGAAGAGTGACTCCGAGGAAGTAGTCCTCCACAGGGAGGAGTAGTTTGGCATTGATGCAGTCATATACCCACTGAGGCTGGATGTAGTACCTAAAACAAATGGAATCACAAAAAAAATATTGAGATAACTTTTACAGGTTATGTACAAGTAATACTGGTTGGTATGAATAGGCAGTTATGTGATCCAACCATGAGCCAAAAGGGAAAACAGCAACAATTTCCCAGAACCTCACTTCACACTAACCATAGATTTCAATAATACTAAAAGACAAAACACATGATTTTCCTTTACCGGTTAATATAAGGTTTGTCAATGCTGGGTCTGTCGACAATGTGATGTGTGATTGTCTCATCGGTAATGTCGTATGTGCTCCCAATGCAGACAGACTTCTCCCATGACACCTCGCCACCAAAACACCTGGAAATGTTAACAGCAATTGAGGACAGTTAGTGTTGCCATTTGGACACTGAGAATGGTTATCAGTTAAAACGGAGGACTTTCACATTTGTGTCAAATGTTTGGAGTAGCGAAACAATCGTAGGCCAAATGGTCTGTTCTCATTTTGCGATTATAACCCTTCTCCAGTAAACCTTACATTTGCTATATTGCCACAATTTTAGCGGCATTCCATTATAACTAGGGCTGTTAACTTTAACGCGTCAACACATGCGATTATTGAAAATAATAATCGCATTAATGATAAATGAATTAAAATTAATCGCACTATTTGTTTTTAATCACACCTTGATCCGAAAGGTGGCGCGCATTGTTACACGGGCAGTGATCAGGCCGCCCGCCAGTGCAAAGATGATTGAGTAGAGTCCCAGCGGTTCTCGGCGGCAAATTTCGCTTTAAAACGCTCTCAGAGGGAACTATTGATAAAAATAAGGTAGTTTCTACATATTGCAGTGACAAACTTTATCGTAGCACATCAAGTTTAAAATATCATCTCAAAGCAAAACACATACCGTACATGAGGATGCTGCTAGCAAGAATGCTAGCACAAATGCTACCAAAAAAATGACGGCAAACAACGCTGGCCGAGTTTACCCGCGTCAATTTTGTCAACAAGACCACCTCAGATAAGTTAAATAATGCCTTTGCAAAATCGATAGTCACTGCATGTTGGCTACTAAACATCGTTGAAGACTGAGGACTGCAAGATGTCATGAATATCGCCACAGGTGACTCCTCGTACAAACTACCTTTGAAGGGAACAATTACAACAAGGATAAACAAACTGTACTGCACACACAAAAGCAGCAAGTTACAACTACTGGCTGATGCTGAATTTATATCGCTTACCGGAGACCATTGGACCTTGGCAAGTAGTCACAGCTACCTTGGAGTAACTGCACATCTAATAGATAAACAATGGAAAGTACAATCCTTTGCTTTGGGTGTTTTAAAAACTGAGGAAAGACATTTTGCTGGAGCATGCGCAAGTCAGTTCCTTCAAGTTGCCATTACGAAGAAGGTCAGTACATTAGGGACAGACAGCGCTCACAACATGGTTGCTGCTGTAAGAGGTTTACCATTTAACATCTGCCTTGCTGGTCATGCTGTACAGAGACTTATCACCGTGGCTTTGTGTGATGGTGGATTTAATGTGCCTTAAGTGAAATGCCGCAAAATTGTGGGACATTTCAAGCACAGCCCTGCTAATACATCGGAGTTGAAAGCACAACAAGTAGCACATGGTATGAAGAAGGATGTGCCTACATGCTACTTTCTAAACACTAAACACCTACATTTTGTAAAAAAAAATACTTAGCTGCCCCTGCTTCCTCTGTACTCTGTGAAATACTTGTTTAATTGGCAGGTCACATTGTACAAAAAAAAGATCAGCACTGTTCATCTGAAAATGTAAATAGGCTTGTTTGTTGAAACAACTGGCCAAAGGAAAAGTAAATATAGATGTAAATGGTGCACTACAGTATGTTGAGTTGTTAATGGGTGTGTTTACTACATTACCTATTAGTGTCCATGTGTACCTTGTTGTTTGCTATATTGTTGCAAATTATTGCCAAATGTGCATTTAATTCTTACTCTACCATCACCAGGTTTTGAGCAAATCAATGACTTGCAGTTAGGCAAAACATTTTCAAATGTTTGTATACGACTTTGAGAATAAAACTTAATTTGTGTCAAAACAGTGTCTTTTAAAAGTTCATTTAAATTCTGCGAGTAAATTTTTTCACTGCGATTAATGAAAATTCAAAAGTGTGATTAATCGCGATTAAAAAATGTATCGTTTGACAGCACTAATTATACCATACATCAACTTCTAAACACATAGTGCCACACCATTCAAAATGCATGGTGGGATAAGATGCAAGGGCAAGCAATGATTGTTAGGGATAGACAAATCAACATTTTTGGACTCCGATCCCAATCCAGTTTTTTGGCCGCTGATTTAATCTGATTTCGATGCTTTGTTGTTATGATTTACACACTGTGTTTTAGTCTTATGATCTTGTCTGTTTTAATGGCTAAGATTTTATTGTTTTAAATATTGTTTTGTACTGTAGCTTTCTAAGATTTATTTAAAAATGAAACGTGCAAAACAAATAAGTGTATTGTAATTTATTATTATTTCTGACGGGCGTTGTAGTGTCCTATTCTGTTTAGCAGTCCTTGAACGCACTGTAAAAAAAAACCTCTGTTTAGAACAATCACTACGTTCTACATTTGCACAGCTTGTATGTGCACAACTGAATATCTTAGTTCCTCAAACAGCAATGTGTTTATATCAGTTTATATTGGGGTCTCTTTCCTAATAGGGAAAGACATTGTCTCTTGTTTTCAAGTTAGAATTTAAGCTGGAGAGCTGGCGCCAGTCAGCCCGTGAGTTTATCAAAGTGCAGTTATCGTTTTTCAATAATATTATTTTAAAACAGTATTACTAACCATCTGGAGTTTTTCCGCGGTTATCCCTAGTATCAACATCAAGATCGATCACTCCTACTTTACATTGAAGCTTTAGCGGTTAGCTTTTTGTATCATACTGTTTGGTGCGTGTGTCTAGGATTCTTATCCGTTCATTTTCCTCTAGTCCTCCAGTGATAACTAAAGTTGGGAGAAACTGTTTATTTTCCGCTATGGTGGTGAAGATTAGTAACATAAGCGGCTTCTAGACGATGAGCTCGTTACAGTTTGCTCCCAAATTCGACAGATTTATGTATGGCAAGACACACCTTCCTGGAATTCACTCAGACACACCCTCTGCATGTCTGTAAAGCAGATAACAGCCCTGATCCCGGGTTCTAGACATCTCCAGTGGTTGCACACATACTTAGTTTTTCTTTACAAATGATAATCATGAAATACGGGCCAGGCATGCACAGTACAGTGTTTTCATTGTTTTTACAGTTCCATGTAAATTGGATTGTTTTCAAAAACCCAAAAGGACAAGAAAACTTTCTTGCATTTTTACTGGGTTGTCATGAAAAAGAGTTTATCATAACCATGGCTGAGTATCATACTCACCTAATAACAAAAGCCAGAGACTCTCTGGGAACTTCTCTGTTTAGGAAGAACTTCAAGCCCTCAAATATCTTTGTGTGGGCTTCCTGTTGCTTCTGTTCTTTTTCTCTTGCTTCCATCTTTTCCATGTCCTCCTGAGGGTTAAATTTATAATCACATCCTTTAAAACAATCATACATTTCTGATACAACATTAAAGTTAGGTCACCTTCACACATGATTTAGGTTTTGGTTGTTTTGAGTGAAAACACTTCAGTCATGGCAACCAATCACACAACAATATTCCCCAGTTTCACACCTCCAAAAGCTTTGGTGTATTTGACTTGTCTCACATTTGTCCCCAGAGACCAATTATTTTATTTTTATTCATATCTAAATAGTAGAGATAATGATAGCAACAAGATTTCTCTACACATTAGAAGCAGCAAATCTAGTTTTAGGCTACCGTATTTTCCGCACTATAAGGCGCACCGGATTATTAGCCGCACCTTCAATGAATTGCATATTTCATAACTTTGTCCACCAATAAGCCGCCCCGGATTATAAGCCGCACCTACGCTGCGCTAAAGGGAATGTCAAAAAAACAGTCAGATAGTTCAGTCAAACTTTAATAATATATTGAAAACCAGCGTTCTAACAACTCTGTCCCAAAATGTACGCAAATGTGCAATCACAAACATAGTAAAATTCAAAATGGTGTAGAGCAATAGCAACATAATGTTGCTCGAACGTTAATGTCACAACACACAAAATAAACATAGCGCTCACTTTCTGAAGTTATTCTTCATTCGTAAATCCTTCGAATTCTTCGTCTTCGGTGTCCGAATTGAAAAGTTGCGCAAGCGTGGGATCCAAAATGGCCGGTTCCGTCTCGGCGAAGTCATCGGAGTCAGTGTCGCTGTTGTTGTCCAGTAGTTCTGTGAATCCTGCCTTCCGGAAAGCTCGGACCACAGTTGTGACCGAAATATCTGCCCAGGCATTTACGATCCACTGGCAAATGTTGGCGTATGTCGTCCGGCGCTGTCTGCCTGTTTTAGTGAAGGTGTGTTCGCCTTCGGTCATCCATTGTTCCCACGCCGTTCGCAGTCGTGATTTGAATGCCCTGTTGACACCAATATCCAGCGGTTGGAGTTCTTTGGTTAATCCACCCGGAATGATGGCGAGTGTTGTATTTGTGTGCTTCACTTGTTTTTTGACACCATCTGTGATGTGGGCGCGCATAGAGTCGTATATCAACATGGACGGAGCTGCGTGAAAAAAGCCACCCGGCCTCTTCGCGTAAACTTCCCTTAACCATTCGCTCATCTTTTCTTCATCCATCCATCCCTTCGAGTTAGCTTTTATGATGACGCCGGCTGGAAAGGTCTCTTTTGGCAAGGTCTTCCTTTTGAATATCACCATGGGAGGAAGTTTCTGGCCATTAGCATGGCAAGCTAGAACCACAGTGAAGGACGACTTCTCATTCCCTGTGGTGCGAATATTCACCGTACGTGCATTTTGTAGTCTGGTCTTTACAGATGTAAACACACAAAGGAAATGAAACGAAATATCCGCGCGCTTCTTTTTCTTCCGGGGGCGGGTGGTAGCTTACAGTAGAAGAAGAAGCGCTTCCTGTTCTATGGGGGCGGGTGCTTACCTTGGCGGTTGCTTGCGTAGAAGAAGAAGCGCTTCCTGTTCTACCGGGAAAAAAGATGGCGGCTGTTTACCGAAGTTGCGAGATCGAAACTTTATGAAAATGAATCGTAATATTAATCCATATATAAAGCGCACCTGGCTATAAGGCGCACTGTCAGCTTTTGAGAAAATTTGTGGTTTTTAGGTGCGCCTTATAGTGCGGAAAATACGGTATTTTGTTTGTACCTCATCAACAGGAAAGTGATCCAGTTGAGTCTCCTCTTCATCCGCAGCAGAAACAGCCCGGGCCAGACTGGCACTCAAAGCAGAAAGTTTCTGCATGCAATATAATCCACAATTAAAAAATTATCTGCCAGCATACAAAATGGTCTAGTGATATGGTTCGCCAAAATGTTCACCTCCAAGTAGCTTTCTGAATTCATGGCATAGTCCTCCTCATCCTTACAATTTGGTTCTTGATCCGTTTTATCGCCAAGCTGCAAAACAAAATACAACAAACAAATAATAGCACAATAAAACATGTTTAGAAAACATTTACGTGAGATTTTACGGTATTTTTTTCCATTTTGTAGCCTGAAATAGAGCATTTTACTAATTTATACCTTTGGTGGGTAAACAAGGTTGAGGGAATGGTAGAGTCGGAAGTTGATGAAACCCAAGAGAGTTGTGTACAACTCTGTGAAAGTTGCCATGACTCTGTAGTCAACATCTGTTGGATGCTGTAAGAACAAAACAGTTAATCCATCACATTTTGACTTCATTAAAACAGAACGACACAGGTAAAAGTCCTTTTTTGGGGGAAGACATCAATTAGAGCATATCGCTGAGACGTTCAAATTTCTATAACAGCTTAATCATATGTAGGCAGTTTGCGGAATTAAATGCTGACAAAGCTGCAACAAGGCCTGACTGCTCACTAATTGCTAAATAAATGTGCTTTCCTTCATCACTGTGTACTTACATCATGGGCGAATTGATAGGGCACCAGCCATGTAATTATCTGCCCCATTACCTCAGCTTGGTAATATATTCCCTTGATGGAGATGAAAACCTACAGAGAACAGTTAAATGATGATTGCCTTTGAATAAGAGTCCTTCCTAAAGGGGAACTATGATGATTTTTGTCTTTTTGACTTATAAATGTTGTTATACAGTAATATTGGATACTCTTGTTAAACAATGTCAAAGTGTCAAATCATAAAGGTCATGCATTTGGACGTGAGCTTGCAGAAGTTTTGGATGCCTCTGAACACTGCTTGAACTGTGGGCCATTGTGATGACAGGACGTATTTATGTGAACATTTCAGTGTATGCCGTCTGCCAACCTCCTCCCCCTCTACTCCATCTTGTACCGAGACTGTTGGCTACAGCCTCCCATGTCAATCCTTCTTGTCTCATGCAGACCTGCCAGTAAAATCCATACTTTTGTGTTTGTTGACAATATTTTACACTTGACTGTTTTGTCAATATGGGCCAGTACAAAGTTTGATTAGCTGCTAAACTGACAAAAAAAGATGGTCGCCATTGCGACATGTCTACTTGGCTTGAGATATCACAAGAGAAGGTAGAATAAAGTAATATCTTCATCTAATCGTGGTATGTGCATAGTAAAACAAAGATGTTTTCATGTTTCATCTAAAAAAGCTGCAAAAATGCAGCTTTTTTAGATGCTGCATTGTGCACCACAAAAGGTATACCGTATTTTCCGCACTATAAGGCGCACCGGATTATTAGCCGCACCTTCTATGAATTACATATTTCATAATTTTGTCCACCAATAAGCCGCCCCGGACTATAAGCCGCGCCTACGCTGCGCTAAAGTGAATGTCAAAAAAACGCTGCGCTAAAGTGAATGTCAAAAAAACAGTCAGATAGTTCAGTCAAACTTTAATAATATATTGAAAACCAGCGTTCTAACAACTCTGTCCCAAAATGTACGCAAATGTGCAATCACAAACATAGTAAAATTCAAAATGGTGTAGAGCAATAGTAACATAATGTTGCTCGAACGTTAATGTCACAACACACAAAATAAACATAGCGCTCACCTTCTGAAGTTATTCTTCATTCGTAAATCCTTCGAATTCTTCGTCTTCGGTGTCCGAATTGAAAAGTTGCGCAAGCGTGGGATCCAAAAATGGCCGGTTCCGTCTCGTCGAAGTCATCGGGAGTCAGTGTCGCTGTTGTTCTGTGAATCCTGCCTTCCGGAAAGCTCGGACCACAGTTGTGACCGAAACTATCTGCCCAGGCATTTACGATCCACTGGCAGATGTTGGCGTATGTCGACCGGCGCTATCTGCCCGTCTTAGTGAAGGTGTGTTCGCCTTCGGAGCTGTGTGAAAAAAGCCACCCGGCCTCTTCGCGTAAACTTCCCTTAACCACTCGCTCATCTTTTCTTCATCCATCCATCCCTTCGAGTTAGCTTTTATGATGACGCCGGCTGGAAAGGTCTCTTTTGGCAAGGTCTTCCTTTTGAATATCACCCTGGGTGGAAGTTAGCATGGCAAGCTAGAACCACAGTGAAGGATGACTTCTCATTCTCTGTGGTGCGAATATTCACCGTACGTGCTCCCGTTCCACAGTGCAGTTCACAGGAATATCAGTTGCTGTGAAATACGGTAGTAATCCGTGTGCGGATGGAGAGATTGCGTCTTTTTATGAACCGGATCCTTGTCCTTTGTAGGAGCCATTTTGTGGTCTTTACAGATGTAAACAGGAAATGAAACGTACGGTGATATCCGCGCGTTTTTTCTTCTTCTTCCGGGGGCGGGTGAAGCGCTTCCTGTTCTATGGGGGCGGGTGCTTTCCTTGGCGGTTGCTTGCGTAGAAGAAGAAGCGCTTCCTGTTCTACCGGGAAAAAAGATGGCGGCTGTTTACCGAAGTTGCGAGATCGAAACTTTATGAAAATTAATCGTAATAAAGCGCACCGGGTTATTAGGCGCACTGTCAGCTTTTGAGAAAAATTGTGGTTTTTAGGTGCGCCTTATAGTGCGGAAAATACGGTACCTAATGTTGTGACGGGTAAATCTATGACGTTTTTTTTTCCTGAAAAAAAAGCTTTAATGTTTCTCTTAAAGATAAATATTTGACAGTGCACATTTTCACAAGACAAATTATAAAACTTTTTGAAAAGGCGGCATGTGTAGCGTTTCATTTGCAATCTAAAAGGATACGCTTAAGAAACAGTTTGCTAATAAACTCAGAAAGTGGTTGAAAACGTGACTGTGGAGCAAAAACAACTAAGCATATCCAATAAATATTATCTAGACCACAAGGAAGTGTGTTAAATGCTAAATTATTAGAATCACCATAGAACCCCTTTAATAATTGACAATAAGACTTTTTTACTGGTTCGCAAAGCCGGTACCTTTCTGAGGGCACGAGAGGCAACCAAGTAGTTCATCCACTCTACAGTGAGGCGTCGACACAGCTGTATGGTTTGTACATGGCATTTTCCTGTTCGAGCAAACGTGGAGAAGAGGAAGCACATGCAGAGTGCATCATCAATATCACGCAGAGCATCAATGAAGGTGGGATACCTGCAATGCAGAGGTAAAGTATCATGTTAGATATGATAATTGGTTAGATATACTTTAATAATCCATTAATAATAATAAGGATCCATTAAAACATGAACCTTAAAAAAACAAAAAAATATTCTATATTTTAATCTCCATACTACAAATTACTACGTAACCTTAAGTATGTGACTTACCTTTCTTTGACAATGTGATCCAATTTATAGGTTGGCTTGTTGTCCTTTAGCCTTTGCACTGCAGAATATTCGGTCTTTCCATAAGCTCTCTTGAGTTTGCGAACAAATACCTTTTCAAATGGGGAAAAATACATTTATTGTTTATGCTATACAAAACTACACAATGACCAACAATGACTTAAAATCACACAAAAATTAATTGCTTGTATTCCGACACGTAACTTCTTTCAGGAAGTGAAAACCAGTGGTGGTCTACCAAGCTAAGATGGCTGTTGAACAGCAAGCAGCGTGCAAACTATCTGAGCACAGAAAAGGCTTAAATCTTCCTGCAAAAAGCAGATACGAGCAAAAAAAAAAAATCTAACTTTCCAATGTAAAAGATGCCTTTACTTTATCAAAAAAAGATTTGTCGAGTGATAAAGAACTATACGTCGGTTGTGTTTCCAGAAATATTGAACTATTGCGATCCAGATGCCATTCTACACAACAGATGAAAACTTGGAAAAGCATGGAGGTCTACAACTTCTTTGTGTGGCTGGGTCCAGGAAATTGGTATTAAGGCTGTACCGAAGAAACATATAATTTTTGCTTGCGTAAGGTTGCATTTCATGATTTAACTTAGCGTTTACTAATGTTTGTTGCTGTTGCACGCGCTGTTTACGAAGTGTGTTTTTCCCCAGTCTTTATCAAAATATAACTATAGCTCTTAATGTTGTGTACCGTATTTTCCGCACTATAAGGCGCACCTAAAAACCACAATTTTTCTCAAAAGCTGACAGTGCGCCTAATAACCCGGTGCGCTTTATTACGATTCATTTTCATAAAGTTTCGGTCTCGCAACTTCGGTAAACAGCCGCCATCTTTTTTCCCGGTAGAACAGAAACTTCTTCTTCTACGCAAGCAACCGCCAAGGAAAGCACCCGCCCCCATAGAACAGGAAGCGCTTCACCCGCCCCCATAGAACAGGAAGCGCTTCACCCGCCCCCGGAAGAAGAAGAAAAAACGCGCGGATATCACCGTACGTTTCATTTCCTGTTTACATCTGTAAAGACCACAAAATGGCTCCTACAAAGGACAAGGATCCGGTTCATAAAAAGACGCAATCTCTCCATCCGCACACGGATTACTACCGTATTTCACAGCAACTGATATTCCTGTGAACTGCACTGTGGAACGGGAGCACGTACGGTGAATATTCGCACCACAGAGAATGAGGAGTCATCCTTCACTGTGGTTCTAGCTTGCCATGCTAACTTCCACCCATCCAAAAGAGACCTTTCCAGCCGGCGTCATCATAAAAGCTAACTCGAAGGGATGGATGGATGAAGAAAAGATGAGCGAGTGGTTAAGGGAAGTTTACGCGAAGAGGCCGGGTGGCTTTTTTCACACAGCTCCGAAGGCGAACACACCTTCACTAAGACGGGCAGATAGCGCCGGTCGACATACGCCAACATCTGCCAGTGGATCGTAAATGCCTGGGCAGATAGTTTCGGTCACAACTGTGGTCCGAGCTTTCCGGAAGGCAGGATTCACAGAACTGCTGCACAACAACAGCGACACTGAATCCGATGACTTCTACGAGGCGGAGCCGGCCATTTTTGGATCCCACGCTTCCGCAACTTTTCAATTCGGACACCGAAGACGAAGAATTCGAAGGATTTACGAATGAAGAATAACTTCAGAAGGTGAGCGCTATGTTTATTTTGTGTGTTGTGACATTAACGTTCGAGCAACATTATGTTGCTATTTATTGCTCTACACCATTTTGAATTTTACTATGTTTGTGATTGCACATTTGCGTACATTTTGGGACAGAGTTGTTAGAACGCTGGTTTTCAATATATTATTAAAGTTTGACTGAACTATCTGACTGTTTTTTTGACATTCACTTTAGCGCAGCGTTTTTTTGACATTCACTTTAGCGCAGCGTAGGCGCGGCTTTTAGTCCGGGGCGGCTTATTGGTGGACAAAATTATGAAATATGTAATTCATAGAAGGTGCGGCTAATAATCCGGTGCGCCTTATAGTGCGGAAAATACGGTACGTGCTGAAAGCTTTAAATATGATTGCAGTCTTTGGTAAAAACCAAACTCTTTAAGGTTTTGTTCAAATGTGCTTACTTTTATTTAGACACGCCAAGCTTTTTCGAAACACTCGTAGCTAATATAGGTTTAAAAAATACAAATAATTAGATAATAGTTAAATGGGAAATAACTGTTATAAGTACCGTATTTTCCGCACTATAAGGCGCACCTAAAAACCACAAATTTTCTCAAAAGCTGACAG
The DNA here is from genome assembly GCF_033978685.3 of Nerophis lumbriciformis. NCBI lineage: Eukaryota > Metazoa > Chordata > Actinopteri > Syngnathiformes > Syngnathidae > Nerophis > Nerophis lumbriciformis. Next base: position 33,401,916 of record NC_084559.2, on the reverse strand, counting down.
TGCGCCTTATAACCCGGTGCGCTTTATATATGGATAAATATTAAGATTCATTTTCATAAAGTTTAGGTCTCGCAACTACGGTAAACAGCCGCCATCTTTTTTCCCCGTAGAAGAAGCGCGCGGTGCATGCTGGGATATGTGACGTTTCACTTCCATTTGTGTGTTTATGTAAAGACCCCAAAATGGCTCCTATTAAGTGTGTTGTCTGTCTAATTATAAATAATGCAGACGAGGCGTGTTAACTGAGTTCTCAACGTTTACTCACAGCGTGCTAACTGCCAGCATACAACGCTTCTCAGGGCTACCGCGCATGCTCGTAACTATCGTTGCATGCTGGGTAGTGTAGTTGTTATATTTGCTAGCTCATAACAGCACATTGAGAGACACGCTTACGCGCTTAATTCAATACTCGCCGTCATTCCGGGTGGATTGACAAAAGACCTCCAGCCGCTAGATATTGGTGTCAACAGGGCATTCGAAGCTAGACTGCTAACTGCGTGGGAACAATGGATGACAGAAGGCGAACACACCTTCACTAAGACGAGGAGGCAGCGCCAGACGACGCCAACATCTGCCAGTGGATCGTAAATTTGCCCAACTTTTCACTTCGGACACCGAAGACGAAGGATTTACGAATGAAGAATAACTTCAGAAAGTGAGCGCTATGTTTATTTTGTGTGTTGTGACATTAACGTTCGAGCAACATTATGTTGCTATTGCTCTGCACTATTTTGAATTTTACTATGTTTGTGATTGCACATTTGCGTACATTTTGGGAGTGAACAGAGTTGTTAGAACGCTGGTTTTTAATATATTATTAAAGTTTGACTGACCTATCTGACTGTTTTTTTGACATTCCCTTTAGCGCAGCGTAGGCGCGGCTTATAGTCCGGGGCGGCTTATTGGTGGACAAAGTTATGAAATATGCCATTCATTGAAGGTGCGGCTAATAATCCGGTGCGCCTTATAGTGCGGAAAATACGGTATATCAAACAAACCTTTAACGAAGTGATAATTGTAAACTCACATATTCTATGACTCTGCTCACTTGGACTAGAGTGTGACTTGCACTTCTTGTCGTCGTTTTGTAAAATCTTGCACTCTTCTGCCCTTATTGATTATCTATCGGGGAACTCTGAAGAAATGTTTATCCTTTTCACAATTTAAACGATTCGTACAGCCAAAAACAACGCAAGCCTAGGGCATTTTGTCTTTGAGAAAAGCTAAATGGCGTCTAGTACCCATTGAGAACAGCACTAGCTTGACCATCACACATATTTAATGGGCGACGTGAGCCGGACGTGACGTCAGTAAAATCCAAGCATTTCAGGGCTGGGCTATTAAACTAAACTGTTCCGGGGCCACTTATTTTGACAACTAAGCACCCGGAGCCTCATGTCAATGGAAGATTATTGACAATTTAGCCAAAAACAAAAGTCATACAATTATATTAAAAAGGAGCAATGTCAATGTCAAAGATGCTTATACAGTATGATAGGAGGGCTCTGCGTTTTTTTGTAGACCAATTGATAAATCGCTAGTTAAAAATAATCTGTATTACATGAACACACTGCTGCTTTTAAAAAGGACCTATTGCCAAAATGCTAGTCAAAGTTAGTCTAGATCAGGGGTTCCCATGAGTGAGACGCTAAACCCAAATCATCCATCTATATATATATAAGGTAGTGGGGATTGTCACAGTCAATAGATGACCACTAGTTAGCCTTGCGAAATAGCTATAGGTGATTGTGAAAGCTTAAAAGAGATCAGTTTGAATATGTATTTCATTTTGGAAGCCACCCTTTTTGCGCATCAAAGAAAACGACTCAGCGGGCCACATTTGGCCTGCTGGCCCCACTTTAAGAACCACTGCTGTAGATAACAGAAGTGGTTTACTGTTCATAGGAATTTGCTGCAAAAAATGCTTGTTTCAAAGTTTTGAACTGGACTCTGGTTGGTTTGATTTTCCTTCACAGCCAAATATTGCCTGCAAGTAGTACTGTGCAATATAGACAAAAATATATATCCCAGTATAGGTAATTTTATATCCAGATGACAAGATATAGATATATGAAATACATTCAAACCATAAACCATATATCAGGGATGAGAGCACCCTTTGAGACAAAAAAAGAGGAAACTTGAGGGGGAAAAAGAAGAAAGGTTCTAATAAGACATGAAAATTAATGTTTGAAAACTCGTATTTCCGTGTTTTCACAAACATTTGACATACGTTATTTTTTGAGGCAACGTTAGTACTTGGTCACATTTAAACGGCGTCTCTGTGCCGTGTCTTTAGGGGAAGGAAAAGATTACACGTTAACTAGCAACGACTCGTTGGCAGAATGTTTTGCAAATTGTCTTTGTTCGGTCAGTGTGACTTTTTTAATCTAAGCCAAAGCCAAACAACGGAGTTCCTCTTCCATCTTTTTTTGGCACCAATTAATCTTTTGTTGTTTTAGCTTTCTGTGTGCTCTTCCTCTAAATCAGTGGTTCTTAACCTGGGTTCAATCGAACCCTAGGGGTTCGGTGAGTTGGCCTCAGGGGTTCGGCGGAGCCTCCGCCGCGGAGGTTTAAGACACACAAGACTCATCGTGTAAATAAAAACTTCTCCCTATCGCTGTATTATGGATACCCCCAAACAATGTTCCCTCTAATTTTCCATCTGATTTGCAGGTGTGTAATTTGTTGTGAGTTCTTGCACTGTGTTGGTTTTGTTCTTTGAACAAGGTGATGGCCATGCACGGTTCATTTTGTGCACTAGTAGAAAAAACATAACTTTGTCTTGAATTTGAAATACAAACTAAATTTTCACTAAAGAAGGGTTCGGTGAATGCGCATATGAAACTGGTGGGGTGCGGTACCTCCAACAAGGTTAAGAACCACTGCTCTAAATATTTATAAACGAGCAGTACCTTATAGTCTCTGAATCTCCCCACTATGGGCTCATGCAGAAGAAAGCGAATGTCTTTGAGCAGGTAGAAAGTCCTTGGGGCTGTGGAGCCCTTGTTTACTTTCTTCTTGTGTCTGGGTTCGTGAGGGTAAATGCCTTTGAGGATGCACAGTCGTCTGCAAGCACAACATAGAATTCGTTACAAAATAAAAGCTGTGTGAGGATCAACTTTACAGGTAAATGTCACCAATCGCCACCTAATAATCAAACAAAAACAAAGTAAACTCACCTGAAATCTGGGAGGCTCAGTTGCAATTTCTTGCGGGCTTTGTTTCTGGTGATATAATTAGTGGCGGCGCCACTCTCATACTGCAAACAAAGCACAGAAACGCATTTATTTAAAATCGCACACTTTGACGACATAGTCAAGTCGTGTGGACACAATAACAAAAACATGATTTAGCAATACACGGTTAGCACCACTAGCTTGGGTAGCTAGCTACCATCGTGTTAGCACTGTAAAAACTTGACAAGCTACCCAAGCCGACACTTACCTTCTTTTTTTGCAGTCCCCCCATTTTAAATCAACGTGTGATGACTCAGAAATAATTTTAATTGTTTAATAGTCTAAAAAAATAAACCTCAAGAGGCGGACACCACGTAGCACGAAGACCCGCAGTCCAGACACGTGCAATTGACATGCGCGGAGGAAGAGCAAAATTTAGGACCCCGGGCTGCCCACTTATCTGCCTGTTTACAAAGTTTAACATTTTGAAACAAAAATGTTTATCAAACATGCTTTCTTCAAAAAAACTCCAAATTTGGAGTATGTGTATATAATACAGTATATTACAGTGTTTTTCAACCTTTTTTGAGCCAAGGCACATTTTTTTGCGTTGAAAAAATGCGGAGGCACACCACCAGCAGAAATAATTAAAAAACAAAACTCAGTTGACTGTAAAAGGTTGTTGTCGCAATTGTTGGATATGACTTTAAACCATAACCAAGCATGAATCAATATAGCTCTTGTCTCAAAGTAGGTGTACTGTCACCACCTGTCACATCACCCCCTGACTTATTTTGAGTTTATTGCTGTTTTCTTGTGTGTAGTGTTTTAGATCTTGTCTTGTGCTCCTATTTTGGTGGCTTTTTCTCTTTTTTTGGTATTTTCCTGTAGCAGTTTCATGTCTTCCTTTGAGCGATATTTCCCGCACCTACTTTGTTTTAGCAATCAAGAATAATTCAGTTGTTTTTATCCTTCTTTGTGGGGACATTGTTGATTGTCATGCCATGTTCGGATGTACATTGTCTTTGCTCCACAGTAACGGTAAGTCTTTGCTGTCGTCCAGCATTCTGTTTGTTTACTTTGTAAACCAGTTCAGTTTTAGTTTCGTTCTGCATAGCCTTCCCTGAGCTCCAATGCCTTTTCTTAGTGGCACTCACCTTTTGTTTATTTTTGGTTTAAGCATTAGACACCTTTTTACCTGCACGCTGCCTCCCGCTGTTTCCGACATCTACAAAGCCGTTAGCTACCGGCTGCCATCTACTGATATGGAAGAGTATAACGTGGTAAGTCTGCTGATCTCCAGACAGTACAGACACTCAACAATAACACATCATTTGCAGACTATAATTACTTTTGCAAAAAATATTTTTAACCCAAATAGGTGAAACTAGATAATCTACCACAGCACACCAGACTGTATCTCACGGCACACTAGTGTGCCGCGGCACAGTGGTTGAAAAACACTGGTATATTATGACTACTGAATATCTGTAATGATATATTCATAAACTGTGTCAAAATATGGTGTTTTCAAAATCTGTTATAATCGACAAGAACATATCAATCAATCAATCAAAGTTTATTTGTATAGCCCTGAATCACGAGTGTCTCAAAGGGCTGCACAAGCCACAACGACATCCTCGGCTCAGATTCCACATCAGGACAAGAAAAAACACAACCCAATGGGATACAATGAGAAACCTTGGAGGGGACAGCAGATATGGGGACCCAAACCCCATGGGCGACCGGTGCAATGTACGTCGAGTGAATCTAGTTAATAGTGTGAGACTCCAGTCGATGGTGGGGCCAGCAGGAGATCATCTTGAGTGGAGACAAGTCAGCATCGCAGAGACGTCATCAACTGATGCACAGATGAGTGGTCCACCCCGGGTGCTGACTTTGAACAGCTACACTGTAAAAAAAAAATCCAATTTTTATGGTTAATTTACTCTAAATTTCTATTGTAATTTTTCTGTTTTTTTAAAAATATTTTATAAAACTGTAGAATTGAAGACATTATCTGTAAATAAACAATCCGCCTGTTATTTTAAGTAATATGCCAGTAATGACAAACTATGTATACGTCTTTTTTTTTTTTTACAGAAAAATACCAAATTAATTATACATAGCATTTTCTATTTTCTTAAATTACTTTCAAATTCATGTAAAATTACAGTAATTATCTTTCATTAAATATGTAGCTTGTTATATAAAAGTCTATGTCCATACTAACAATCTAACACTGGGGTGTTAAACTCAAATACAGAGTGGGCCAAATTTTAAAACTGAACAAAGCCGTGGGACAAGGTTGAACAAATTAACCTTTAACGTACTCTACGAGCTATCGTCACATCCGCTTTTCATCCATTCTAACATCGTTCAGACCAGTCACAAGATATGTGCGGCTTCAGTACGCACACACGAGCGAATGCAACGCATACTTCATCAACAAGGATACAGGTTACACTGAGGGTGCCAGTGTAAAAAACTTTAACACTGTTAGAAATATACGCCACACTGTGAATCCACACCAAACAATAATGACAAACACATTTCGGGAGAACATCCGCACCGTAACACAACATAAACACAACAGAACAAATACCCAGAATCCTTTGCAGCACTAACTCTTCCGGGACGCTACAAAATACAACCCCGCTACCACCAAATCTCCCCCCCACATACACACGCCTTGTAGCGTCCCGGAAGAGTTAGTGCTGCAAAAAGTTCTGGTTTGGTGTGGATTCACAGTGTGGCGTATATTTCTAACAGTGTTAAAGTTTTTTATTCGGCTGCCCTCAGTGTAACCTGTATCGCTGTTGATGAAGTATACGTTGCATTCTAATGTGTGTGCGTGCAGAAGCCGCACATATCTTGTGACTGGGTCTGAACGATGTTAGAATGGATGAAAAGCGGACGTGACGATAGCTCGTAGAGTACGTTACAATGTTACAATGTTTTACTTTAATTTTATGGTTTTCGTTTGGCAGCCGTAGCTGCCAGTAGTTTTTAACAGAATTTTTTTTACAGTGTAGGGCATCATCTGTGGTCACCTAATAACCTCTCCATGCAGGAGAGGGGGGCAGAGCAGAAAAGAGACGGCAGATCAACTGGTCTAAAAAGGGAGTTTATAGGGGGGCTAGAGTATACAAATGAGTTTTAAGATGGGACTTAAATGCTTCTACTGAGGTAGCATCTCTAATTGTTACCGGGAGGGCATTCCAGAGTACTGGAGCCCTAATAGAAAACGCTCTATAGCCCGCAGACTTTTTTTGGGCTCTGAAATACCTTTAATATAACATTAATATAGTATATTTAGTATAGTTTTCATATAATAATGGTTTGTGCAGTTACTGCTTATGTGTGAGTTCATACTTGTGTGACAATTTACTAGATTTGATGAATGAATTATCATTAATTATTAATTAGAAATATCAAAGTGCCCATAGGAAATATTTGAAATACATTAGCTCCAGACTAAAATGACTTAAACACAGAGACCATCAGGCTAAAATACAGTAGATCTATCTATACACTACAATGTAGCCCCACCCCCTCATATGTTCTGCTTGGGCTAAGTACAGTAATGCATGAAGGACATGCAGACTGGAGCTGGGTGGAGAGGCAGAGAGCGTAGAGGAATATATCAATAGAAATTTAAAGATATCAAATCAACTTTTCGGCAAGCAGGTATTTTATAAATCAATTATGGGATTCATTGCATTTTTAAAAGACTATTTTCTTGGTTTCTGGGACTATGAGACCCCAAAGATCATGGTGGTTAAAAACACAACTCTTGGAGTCATATACAGAGGAGTTCAGTTTATTGTCATCACCTACTTTGTCTGGTAAGCCTTGTATTTGTGTAATAATCATTTTCTGATTGCATGCAATGCAATTAACAACACAAAATGCCAGACAATAAGACATTATTTGTACTATTTAAACATTTTCTACATTTTTAGTCATCTGTTATTGTTATAATGATGCCGATTGGAGCTTTTGCAGGTCTCAGATGCACAGAAATGATAGAAGAGTGTCATGATTATCATCATCATCAGAAGTGTTGTTGTTTGTGTTCTCAAGGTACGTGTTCATAAGTCAGAAAGCGTACCAAGAGAGCGAAACACGTCCTGAAAGCTCTGTTTACACTCGCATGAAAGGCTCAGCGATTCGTGGCGATCAAATCCTGGACACTGTGGAATATGTCCGACCATCAGAGGTGCAGAAGCTACAGTATACCACACATATGTTGCATCATGGACGTTCACATAATCTGATTGCGACCTCTCTCGTGTAGGGTGGTGATGTCATCAGTACAATACTGAGACGAGAAGTCACATATGACCAGAAGCAAGGAACCTGCGCCGAGGTAGCTGTCCTTGTGTCAAAGAGTATAACTCAATGATATCATGTGGTAAAAACACACTTTTCTTTGGTTGCAGTATTTTGATGTTGCAAAAGCCAACTGCTCAAGGGACTCAGACTGTGTCCAAGGAGAGGTGGACTTTGATGGCCACGGTATGCTCTTCATTTTTAACTATGAAGTATTTTAAGAAACTTCTGTATTTTTAGTTATGTTGGTCACACAGGTCGGCGGACTGGAAGGTGCATTCCATATTACAACCGCACCTTTAAAACCTGTGAGATCCAAACGTGGTGCCCTATTGAGGAGTATGCTGTGCAGCGGTAAGGAGGGTGAAGCTTCCACGCCTACACTATAATTTGGTTTGCTATATTTATAGTCAATAAAGTGTTGCGTAAAAGTGGAAAAAATGCACATGAATTAAAAAAATCATGCAATTCGTAATATAAAGATCTTTCAATACTACAAACCCCGTTTCCATATGAGTTGGGAAATTGTGTTAGATGTAAATATAAATGGAATACAATGATTTGCAAATCATTTTCAACCCATATTCAGTTGAATATGCTACAAAGACAACATATTTGATGTTCAAACTGATAAACATTTTTTTTTTGCAAATAATCATTAACTTTAGAATTTGATGCCAGCAACATGTGACAAAGAAGTTGGGAAAGGTGGCAATAAATACTGATAAAGTTGAGGAATGCTTATCAAACACTTATTTGGAACATCCCACAGGTGTGCAGGCTAATTGGGAACAGGTGGGTGCCATGATTGGGTATAAAAACAGCTTCCCAAAAAATGCTCAGTCTTTCTCAAGAAAGGATGGGGCGAGGTACACCCCTTTGTCCACAACTGCGTGAGCAAATAGTCAAACAGTTTAAGAACAACGTTTCTCAAAGTGCAATTGCAAGAAATGTAGGGATTTCAACATCTACGGTCCATAATATCATCAAAAGGTTCAGAAAATCTGGAGAAATCACTCCACGTAAGCGGCATAGCCAGAAACCAACATTGAATGACCGTGTCCTTCGATCCCTCAGACGGCACTGTATCAAAAACCGACATCAATCTCTAAAGGATATCACCACATGGGCTCAGGAACACTTCAGAAAACCACTGTCACTAAATACAGTTCGTCGCTACATCTGAAAGTGCAAGTTAAAGCTCTACTATGCAAAGCGAAAGCCATTTATCAACAACATCCAGAAACGCCGCCGGCTTCTCTGGGCCCGAGATCATCTAAGATGGACTGATGCAAAGTGGAAAAGTGTTCTGTGGTCTGACGAGTCCACATTTCAAATTGTTTTTGGAAATATTCGACATCGTGTCATCCGGACCAAAGGGGAAGCGAACCATCCAGACTGTTATCGACGCAAAGTTCAAAAGCCAGCATCTGTGATGATATGGGGGTGCATTAGTGCCCAAGGCATGGGTAACTTATACACTCACACACCATTAATGCTGAAAGGTACATACAGGTTTTGGAACAACATATGCTGCCATCTAAGCGCCGTCTTTTTCATGGACGCCCCTGCTTATTTCAGCAAGACAATGCCAAGCCACATTCAGCATGTGTTACCACAGCGTGGCTTCGTAAAAAAAGAGTGCGGGTACTTTCCTGGCTCGCCTGCAGTCCAGACCTGTCTCCCATCGAAAATGTGTGGCGCATTATGAAGCGTAAAATACGACAGCGGAGACCCCGGACTGTTGAACGACTGAAGCTCTACATAAAACAAGAATGGGAAAGAATTACACTTTCAAAGCTTCAACAATTAGTTTCCTCAGTTCCCAATCGTTTATTGAGTGTTGTTAAAAGAAAAGGTGATGTAACACAGTGGTGAACATGACCTTTCCCAACTACTTTGGCACGTGTTGCAGCCATGAAATTCTAAGTTAATTATTATTTGCAAAAAAAAAAAAAAAAAAGTTTATGAGTTTGAACGTCAAATATTTTGTCTTTTTAGTGCATTCAATTGAATATGGGTTGAAAAGGATCTGCCGGGGCAACCATTCTCCCGAATTTCTCCCAATTTTCACCCAGACAACTATATTAAGGGCGTGCTGTGATGGCACTGCCGTTAGCGCCCTCTACAACCTGTCGGCGCGTCAGCTTTTTCACCATACAAACAGCATGCCGACCCAGTCACATGTTCTTTGCGGCTTCTGCATACACACGAAAGTGACTGCAAGGCATACTTGGTCAACAGCCATACAGGTCACACTGAGGGGAGCCGTATAAACAAGTTTAACACTGTTACAAATATGCGCCACACTGTGAACCCACACCAAACAAGAATGACAAACACATTTCGGGAGAACATCCGCACCGTAACACAACATAAACACAACAGAACAAATACCCAGAATCCCTTGCATCCCTAACTCTTCCGGGCTACAATATACACCCCCGCTACCACCAAACCTCGCCCCCCAACCCCGCCCACCTCAACCACCCCCCTCCCCCCAATCTCCCGAATTCGAAGGTCTCAAGGTTGGCAAGTATGACTATATTATTTATATATTGGATTTATCTTCACTTGTCTGCCATCATTGCAGAAACAATTTGTATATGTGCACAAAACTCAGGTCAGTTTTTTTTGGGCTGACATTCAATCTTGAAATTTTGAATTTGTTTCTTGTACAATAATGTCAGGGGGGCACTTTAATTTACATTTACTATACATTTTGTTCATTAAAGATGCCATAACCAACCAGATCTGAACAAAACAACATCTTCAAATCAAGTCAGTGTTATACGTATATACTGTATATACATATGATAATACATTGCATTATTAATGACTCAATTTAAAAGAAAATAGCTGGGGGATATTGTTGCGTGATATAGATGATATACGATATAAATGACAGACATTTGGTCGACGATACAGCTTTTAATACTAATGTTACATCGTGATGATATGCATGTCAATGACACATTCTAGCTCTGTCCGGCGACAAGCAAGCAAACTCATCCTTAATCCTAATGTCCCTCCACAGTGCAAAGCCACTTTAAAGTCAGCAATCCTTGCCTCCAAGTATCATCATCACTGGAGGACAAGGAATAGCAAAACATGCTACACGACACTACGTAGGAGGATATGCTACCCGCACGCTAGCGCTCATGAATGTAAACAAAGGTGGGAGAATCGATACAAATATCGACAGTCACAATATCAAGTATATTAGCAGTATATGATCAATACCACAGTGGTTGGATGTATATTTTTTATTATGAAAACATATTTTGTTTTTGTTATTTACAATCTCAGGAAATAGTCTCAGAAAGGCTTTAGAGCAAAAACCAAAGGATTTGAATCAGAACCAATACTAGGAAATAATGTAAATATTGAATTGATATTGTTACAACGCCATTTTGATTTTGTCTAAGTATATTTGTGATCAAAAATGTTATCATTCAATGATATTGAACATTTTAAATATCAGTATCATCATTTTTACTGCCGCTGTAACTACTTGGTATTGGATCGATACCTACATTTGTAGTATCGACCAAAACTAATGTTAAGTATCCAAATAACAGAAGCATACGTGTTTATCACATTTGAACAGAAGTGTAGATAGAAACATGTTACAACAGAAAGTAACCAAATAATAACAATACATTAACAAGTAGATTAATAATAGCTTTGACAAGTAATACGAACAGAAATGACAGAATATGTCAGCAGCTAAATTGTGCCAAATTGTGAGCCTTTGTAACCCATTTTGAAATGGTTCTATTATCGTTTACATGCCAAATAATATATTGTGATATATATCGTCAGGAGTCTGCAATGTGTATTACAATATAGATTTTAGACCACATTCGCCTATCCCTACTTGGGGCCAAATGTAACGATGCTACAGTACAGGCCAAAAATAGTCCCCGGGTGCACTTTGGACAGCCTTGTTGTGGAGTTTTAAAATCATTTAAAAGACAAAAGGTGTTATTGTGGGACTTTTGGATAGAGATGGCAGGCCGATATTATCGGCCGATAAATGTGTTAAAATGTAATATCGGAAATTATCGGTATCGTTTTTTTGTTTTTGTGTTTTTTTTGTTTTGTTTTTAATTAAATCAACATAAAAAACACAAGATACACTTAGTGTACCAACCCAAAAAACATTCCTCCCCATCACACTCATTCACACAAAAGGGTTGTTTCTTTCTGTTATTAATATTCTGGTTCCTACATTATATATCAATATATATCAATACAGTCTGCAAGGGATACAGTCCGTAAGCACACATGATTGTGCGTGCTGCTGGTCCACTAATAGTACTAACCTTTAACAGTTAATTTTACTAATTTTCATTAATTACTAGTTTCAATGTAACTGTTTTTATATTGTTTTACTTTATTTTTTATCCAAGAAAATGCTTTTAATTTATTTATCTTATTTTATTTTATTAATTTTTTTAAAAGTACCTTATCTTCACCATACCTGGTTGTCCAAATTAGGCATAATATGTGTTAATTCCACGACTGTATATATCGGTTGATATCGGTATCGGTAATTAAAGAGTTGGACATTATCGGAATATCGGATATGGGCAAAAAGCCATTATCGGACATCCCTACTTTTGGAGGTACCTATAAATAGAGGATCATAAATAATTTCAGCATCGTTTGCCAAACCAAGAGTTGAGATGGGTTTTTTTTTTTGATTCACTTATTTTTGTTGTTTGTTTTTTTATCCATGGTCTGTGCTTATGGTATACTTGTAATGTGTAATGTCTTGTGATTTATGTATTCTTTTGTATCATGACCTGTTGAATGTTTACTGTATTAACCTGCCTTAGGACAAAGGATGAAAATTAGCTATTGTGCTAACTCCAGCATATTTACTTTGTTGCTCTATGTTGATGAATATGCATTGTCCTAATTCAAATAAATAAATAAATAAAACACGAAAAAATTAGTTTATTTGCCTTAATGGAGGTAATTATTGTGAGCTTCGAGGAGCAGCTCCGTACTATGTTTGGAGACACATGATCAGCTGCTAGTTGCTTGTCAGCTGGCAGACTAAAAACAAATACTCTATCAACCAGAGGGGATCGGCAATGTTTTTTCAAGAGAAATTGTCTGATACTGATCAATCGGCACATCCCTAATATTGCAGCTACACGTGTTAACAGGGTGGGTGGAGGCAGGGGCGCCGCTAGGGATTTTGGGCCCCATGAAAATAATCTTTACAGGGCCCCCAACACAGTGTCATTATTTTTTCTGTATTATAATTTCATCATCATTAGGGGCCTCTCTGGGCCCCCCTCCATCATGGGCCCCTAGAATCCGTCTCCTTTACCCCCCCTTTTCGGCGCCCCTGGGTGGAGGAATGCATTTCACAGCTCGATGGTAAAAGCTGTTTTTGAGGCTGTTGGGTCATGTATTGCAATATTGAATATGTAAATAAACATGTGTGTAATTCTTACAGAGAACCAGCTTTGGTGGAAGCCATCAATTTCACAGTATTCATCAGAAACTCCATACGCTTCCCAAAGTTTGGAGTGCTGAGGTACACACGCACACACACACACGCTGATCATAGGAGTGACTTTAGAATCGTTCTTCTCTCCGACAGGGGTAATATTAAAGATGCTTCAAACAAGCGCAACATGCACAAATACCTCAGCAGATGTCAGTACGATGAGGAGAAGGAGCCCTACTGTCCAAATTTCCGACTAGGATATATTGCCCATCAAGCCCGGGAGAACTTCAGTGAGCTCTGCAGGACGGTTAGTGGTAGTTAAGGGTGCTCCAAAAAAATAGATTCACATTTAAATCGTGATTTTTATTTATTTTGATTCTAAATCATAATTTTCGATAATTTTTTTGGGGCACTTTTTCTTAAGGAATCAAGTTTTGGATTAAAAACCTTAAACAACTATTATTGATGGGCAGCACGGTGGAAGAGGGGTTAGTGCGTCTGCCTCACAATACGAAGGTGCTGAGTAGTCTGGGGTTCAATCCCAGGCTCGGGATCTTTCTGTGTGGAGTTTGCATGTTCTCCCCGTGACTGCGTGGGTTCCCTCCGGGTACTCCGGCTTCCTCCCACCTCCAAAGACATGCACCTGGGGATAGGTTGATTGGCAACACTAAATTGGCCCTCGTGTGTGAATGTGAGTGTGAATGTTGTCTGTCTATCTGTGTTGGCCCTGCGATGAGGTGGCGACTTGTCCAGGGTGTACCCCGCCTTCCGCCCGATTGTAGCTGAGATAGGCTCCAGCGCCCCCCGCGACCCCGAAGGGAATAAGCGGTAGAAAATGGATGGATGGATGGAACTATTATTGATACTGTTGCTTTCATGAATTTGTGTTTTTTTCTTTTTTTACTATTGTATTTAATAAGTATTGTATTTGTATGGGGCTTCACGGTGGAAGAGGGGTTAGTGCATCTGCCTCACAATACGAAGGTCCTGAGTAGTCTTGGGTTCAATCCCGGGCTCGGGATCTTTCTGTGTGGAGTTTGCATGTCCTCCCCGTGACTGCGTGGGTTCCCTCCGGGTACTCCGGCTTCCTCCCACTTCCAAAGACATGCACCTGGGGATAAGTTGATTGGCAACACTAAATTGGCCCTAGTGTGTGGATGTGAGTGTGAATGTTGTCTGTCTATCTGTGTTGGCCCTGCGATGAGGTGGCGACTTGTCCAGGGTGTACCCCGCCTTCCGCCCGATTGTAGCTGAGATAGGCTCCAGCGCCCCCCGCGACCCCAAAGGGAATAAGCGGTAGAAAATGGATGGATGGATGGAACTATTATTGATACTGTTGCTTTCATTAATTTGTGTTTTTTCTTTTTTTACTATTGTATTTAATAAGTATTGTATTTGTATGGGGCTTCACGGTGGAAGAGGGGTTAGTGCATCTGCCTCACAATACGAAGGTCCTGAGTAGTCTTGGGTTCAATCCCGGGCTCGGGATCTTTCTGTGTGGAGTTTGCATGTCCTCCCCGTGACTGCGTGGGTTCCCTCCGGGTACTCCGGCTTCCTCCCACTTCCAAAGACATGCACCTGGGGATAAGTTGATTGGCAACACTAAATTGGCCCTAGTGTGTGAATGTGAGTGTGAATGTTGTCTGTCTATCTGTGTTGGCCCTGCGATGAGGTGGCGACTTGTCCAGGGTGTACCCCGCCTTCCGCCCGATTGTAGCTGAGATAGGCTCCAGCGCCCCCCGCGACCCCAAAGGGAATAAGCGGTAGAAAATGGATGGATGGATGGATGTATTTGTATGTCTTCTCAATGACATTTCTACCCTAAGGTTTGCAAGGCTGGCATTGCGTTGGTGTTGGTGTTTTATTTGACTAAATCAGGGGTCGGCAACTCGCGGCTCTAGAGCCGCATGCGGCTCTTTAGCGCCGTCCTAGTGGCTCTCTGGAGCTTTTTCAAAAATGTATGAAAAATGGAAAAAGATGAGGGGAAAAATAAACATTTTTTGTTTTAATATGGTTTCTGTAGGAGGACAAACATGAGACAAACCTCCCTAATTGTTATAAAGCACATTGTTTATATTAAACATGCTTCACTGATTCGAGTATTTGGTGAGTGCCGTTTTGTCCTACTAATTTTGGCGGTCCTTGAACTCACCGTAGTTTGTTTACATGTATAACTTTCTCCGACTTTCTAGGACGTGTTTTATGCCACTTCTTTTTCTGTCTTATTTTGTCCACCAAACTTTTAAGGTTGTGCATGAATGCACAAAAGTGAGTTTTGTTGATGTTATTGACTTGTGTGGAGTGCTAATCAGGCATATTTGGTCACTGCATGACTGCAAGTAGCTAATCGATGCTAACATGCTATTTAGGCTAGCTATATGTACATATTGCATCATTATACCTCTGTAGGTATATTTGAGGTCATTTAGTTTCCTTTAAGTCCTCTTAATTCAAGGTATATCTCATGACACACTATCTGTATGTAATACAGCTTTTAATTTGTTGCGGCTCCAGACAGATTTGTTTTTGCATTTTTGGTCCAATATGGCTCTTTCAACATTTTGGGTTGCCGACCCCTGGACTAGATATATTAACATTGTGGGATTTTTGTAATTTTCAAAAGCTGTTTTCATATCGCGTATAAGTCATAGGTCAGCAACCAACCTGTAACCTGTTTTGAAAAGGTTTATTTACATTTTATATAGCTAGTAATATATTACAAGAATCATAGTGCGTCTGCCTCACAATACGAAGGTCCTGGGTTCGATCCTGCGCTCGGGACCCTTCTGTGCGGAGTTTGCATGTTCTCCCCGTGACTGCGTGGGTTCCCTCCGGGTACTCCGGCTTCCTCCCACCTCCAGAAAATGGATGGATGGATGGATTTTGAATTGAGAATTGATTCTGAATGGAGATGTCACCCCGAGAATTGGAACCGAATTGAAGCAATAGGTGCCCAAAGATTCCCACCTTTATCTAACTGTTCGCCTCCATTAGCACTGCATGTGTTCCTGTGTACTTATCACTTCTACTAGGTAGAACAAGGAGCCTGTTGATTAGATTGAGCATCGCCGCCACCTGGCTGCAGGCTTATGTGTCGTTCTAACACAAATACTGGAGTGTAGACACAAATAATAATCTTTAGAAATGACTGTAAATAGGTGCTTCAGCTTTTGTATTGGATTGTGTAGATTAAATAATAAACATGATTTCCACAGATACATATAGTAGTCAGAGGTGGGTAGAGTAGCCAGAAATTGTACTCAAGTAAGAGTACTGTTACTTTAGAGATGTATTACTCAAGTAAAAGTAAGGAGTAGTCACCCAAATATTTACTTGAGTAAAAGTAAAAAGTATGTTGTAAAAAAACTACTCAAGTACTGAGTAACTGATGAGTAACATACACACACATATCATATATATATATATATATATATATATATATATATATATATATATACACACACATATATATATATATATATATATTTATTTATTTATATATATACATACATTGATATATACAATATATAATTTATATATATATTTTTTGCCGTTTTTGTTTACATGTTAATAGTGTTTTAATGAATATACATGCATGTTTAACACATATAGATTCCTTTCAAGAATATAAGTTGGTGTATTACCTGATTCTGATGACTTGCATTGATTGTAATCAGACAGCAGTGATGACAAACGTCCACGTTTTCAAATGGAGGAGAAAAAAAGTTCCTCCTTTCTGTCCAATACCACATGAAAGTGGTTGGTTTTTGGCATCTTATATGTCCAGCTTCCATATTCGTTTTTATACACTTTACAAGAAATACATTGGCGGCAAACTCCGTAGCTTGCTAGCTTGTTTGCGCAGGCTTTCGGAGACTCTTATTTTGAAAGCGCAGGCGCGATGGAGCGGCACTTTTATTGTGAAGACAGGAACTGTGCAGTCAGTCTTTAGGCTTTTGACGGGGTGTACGGTTGAAATAAAAAATGGTCTTTTTTCCTTCACACTTTTGATTGATTGATTGGAACTTGTATTAGTAGATTGCACAGTACAGTACATATTCCGTACAATTGACCACTAAATGGTAACACCCCAATAAGTTTTTCAACTTGTTTAAGTCAGGTCATGTGACCCCTGGCTCTGTTTGATTGGTCCAACGTCACCAGTGACTGCATCTGATTGGTGGAACGGAGTGAACGTCACCAGTGACTGTATTTGTTGAAACGCAGGCACTATGAAGGTCTGTCTGACAGACCAAAACAAACAAAGCGTGCATTAACAGATCGATAAAAATTAGTAGCGAGTAGCGAGCTGAATGTAGATAAAAGTAGCGGAGTAAAAGTAGCGTTTCTTTTCTATAAATATACTCAAGTAAAAGTAAAAGTATGTTGCATTAAAACTACTCTTAGAAGTACAATTTATCCCAAAAGTTACTCAAGTACATGTAACGGAGTAAATGTAGCGCGTTACTACCCACCTCTGACAGTAGTACATGGTTTTATGGTAATTTTTCAGGGAGGAGTGATTGGTGTTTTCATAAATTGGAACTGTGACCTGGATCTGGATCCTTCCCGTTGCAAGCCCAAATATTCCTTCAGGCGTCTTGATCTCAGAAAGGATCAAGCCAACTCTGGATACTATTGCAGGTAAATTTAACCTTTCCTTTAGTTTTATTCTCAGTGTATATTGGGGACTTTTTCGTGCTTTCGGGTAAAGTTTTGCTGTTTTTGGCCACAACTTTTTTTGTGTTACTCTAAATGGATAATTTTTTCCCCCCCAAGAGGTTTTTTTTTTTAATTATTTCAAATTATTCTATACATCAATGATACACTGGAAAATCATGTTAACCCAGTTAAGTACTTCCATGACAGAAAAGGTCCTCTGGGAGTTAAGAGTGAATAAAAAAATGTAATCCTAAGCAGAATCTTTTTGGAGCCTAACCCCATTGCAAAATGTTTTCACACCTTTTTTTTTTTAATGTGAAACCATTTTTATACTTTTTTTAACCCCCCACGGTATAGTTTTGTCCTTTAATGTAAATATTTGCACTATTTTTGGCCATAACTTTAGTTGTGTTACTCCAAAAATAATTATTTTACCTAAAAGAGGTTTGTTCATGTCCACTTATAATTTTTTTTTTTTCAAATTCTTTCATATATCAATGATACACTAAAACATTATTTTATCCCAGTCAAGCACCGCCAAGACAAAAAAGGTTATCAAGGAGTTAAGAGTGAATAAAAAATCTGGGCCCCAAGCAGAAGTTTTTTGGAGCCCAACCCATGACAAAATGTTTTCACAACTTTTTTTTAATTTGGAACAATGTTTATACTTTTCTGACACTCACTGTATAGTTTTGTCCTTTTATGTAAGTATTTATTCAATTTTTGCCATTACTTTGGTTGTGTTACTCCAAAAATAATACTTTTTCCTAACAGGGTTTTTTTCATGTTCAATTTTGTTGTTTTTATATTAATTATTTCAAATAGCAACGATACAATGGGAAACACTTTTAGCCCATTTAAATACCACCAGGACAAAATATTCCTCAAGAAGTTAAGAGTGTTTACATTTTTTTGACCCTAAGCAGAATTTATAGCTGCCACACTATAGCAACATTTTTTCACACTTTTTTAGTTGTGTACAAAAATGTTTATACTTTTTAAACCTTCAGAGTCTAATGGAGACTTTTTCGTCCTTTCATGTAAATTTGTGCTCTATTTTTGGCAATAACTTTGGTTGTGTTACTCAAAAAATAAAAAAATCTTCTCCAGGGTTTTTTTTTCCATTTTTCATGTTCTTTAAGAGTTCATATTTGAGTTGGAGCGGCCAACCTGAAACTGGACGGTTCCTTGTTGCGAAGGCCATGTTGTGAGTTGTCCAGTGAAAGGTTGTACAAATACTTTCAAGTTCAAATCCTCATGTACTGCGCACATCTCTTGTAAACACAGGCATTTTGCAGATACTAGTATTGGTGATAGAGTGGCACAGTGGTTAGTGCTCGTACCTCACCATGTGAAGGTCCTGGGTTCGATTCCCGGGATCAGGGTCTTTCTGTGTGGACTTTGCATGTTGTTCCTGTGACTGCATGGGTTCCTTCTGGGTACTGCGGCTTCCTCCAAAGTCATGCACCTGGGGATAGGCTGATTGGCAACACTGAAATTGGGAATTATTTGCTTTATGGTGAATTCCTGGCAACTACATCTGCCATTAATTTACCGTAATTTTTTTTTGTTTTTCTGTAAACAGATTAACAATACCTCAGTTTTTTTCATTGTAATTTTCCATTGTTTCGAATTTCAGGGTTTCATTTCGGTGAACAATTTGTTATACTTACTGTATGTTCACGTTTCATTCCCTGATGATTTTTTGTCCTGGTGGCACTTAACTGCTATTGCATTATCCTAAAATTGGAAGATTGTGGTTGTGTATTTTTACCCTAAACATCTTCATCACCAAGGTTTGCAAAATACTACCGCAAAGACGGGATAGAGTCTCGGACGCTTGTCAAAGCCTACGGCATCCGCTTGGACATCATTGTTCATGGACAAGTAGGAAAATATTTTTTATCAGAATTCCAGTTATTTCTGCATGAATTACTATGTTACAATTATTACAGGCAGGTAAATTTAGCCCAATCCCAACCATCATCAGCACAGTGACTGCCTTGACTTCAGTGGGAATTGTGAGTTATTCCATTTTTTCCTCATTTATCAAAATGATGAAAAGCATTTTCTGACACAAACAACGTTATGTTCTCGTTCTATTAGTGCACTATTTTTTGTGACTGGATCATGCTGACATTTATTGACAAGGATGACACATACAGAGAGAGAAAGTTTGATGACGTGAGTAAACATCAACAACATCACAATATATAGTAACACAACTCTATTCTCAATAACTGTAATCATTTATGTTTGCATTTTCATATAACATCATTTAACAACCATTTTAGCTTCTGAATTTGTTGGAATAACCTCTCAGTGCAGAAATATTTTCATACCAATCTCAACACATTAGGCCAATCTAAAAATAACAAAAATACATTACTATCTCATTATGTGCTTTTGTAAAATAAAAAAATTGTGTAATGTGTAACTTATTAAAAAAAAAGACGGCATAAATGTTAATATAGAATTAATATAGTTGTGAAAGCTAAATAATAGGGTTGATTGAATCAAATGAAGAATGTAAAAGACTTATACCCTCTATCAAAAATACAACAAAAAAATAACATAATCATAATAACAATAATGTATTATTGTGATTCATATTGGCTACTGATGATAGTCCTAATCTGATAATCTCTATTTTACACTCTAAAGTAGAAGAACATTTTACAGATTTATAACGTTGTATTAGTAAATAATAAGCAAATAATGACAAGTTATATGAATATTCAAATTCTGGCCACTTTATATTGAATTTGTTCGCACATTTTTGTAAAAAAACAAACAAACGTTTTTTACATTTGTTTTAAGAAAGCTTCCTTCTACCGAATTTACGCAACTATCAGTTTTTTTTTAGTGCATGACGTAAACATACCAAACTTTTGTGTAATGGGCAACGACATTTAAAATATTCATTTGTAAATTCACAGCAAATTACTGGCTAATAATTGCATTAGTTTCACAGTAACATTTATCGTTACCGCAATTTACTGCAACTGCAGAGCTATGAGTTTACAGTTAATTACAAGAAAGTTACAACTAAATAATTTAACTTCACAATTTTATTGTTATAGTTTATTACTCTCCCGCTTTACCAGCATAAAACCACCTACTGTTCAAAAGACAAATCACTCAATTTGTTTCAATCGTGTGATATTACAGACGACCACGATGACAGTATTTTGCTGTGAAATGTAATGGTATTGTAATTTTTTACAGTCATTTGCTGTAATATTACAGTCAATTTTGATTATAATCTTTAAATAATTACTTAAATCTGTCAATAACTAATTATAATTGAAATTAAATACATAAACGTGTTGTTAAATGTGTCATTAATTGATTTATTGTAGAATTATGTAAAATTATTAAATCATTTAATCGAGGATGATTTTATTATTTAATACTTAAAGGCCTACTGAAATGTGATTTTCTTATTCAAACGGGGATAGCAGGTCCATTCTATGTGTCATACTTGATCATTTCGCGATATTGCCATATTTTTGCTGAAAGGATTTAGTAGAGAACATCGACGATAAAGTTCGCAACTTTTGGTCGCTGATAAAAAAGCCTTGCCTGTACCGGAAGTAGCAGACGAGTAGCATGACGTCACAGGTTGTGGAGCTCCTCACATCCGCACATTGTTTACAATCTTGGCCACCAGCAGCGAGAGCGATTCGGACCGAGAAAGCGACGATTTCCCCATTAATTTGAGCGAGGATGAAAGATTCGTGGATGGGGAAAGTGAGAGTGAAGGACTAGAGGGCAGTGGGAGCGATTCAGATAGGGAAGATGCTGTGAGAGGCGGGTGGGACCTGATATTCAGCTGGGAATGGCTAAAACAGTAAATAAACACAAGACATATATATACTCTATTAGCCACAACACAACCAGGCTTATATTTAATATGCCACAAATGAATCCCGCATAACAAACACCTCCCCCCTCCCGTCCATATAACCCGCCAATACAACTCAAACACCTGCACAACACACTCAATCCCACAGCCCAAAGTACCGTTC
This sequence comes from Nerophis lumbriciformis, assembly GCF_033978685.3. Taxonomy (NCBI): domain Eukaryota; kingdom Metazoa; phylum Chordata; class Actinopteri; order Syngnathiformes; family Syngnathidae; genus Nerophis; species Nerophis lumbriciformis. Next base: position 33,380,239 of record NC_084559.2, on the reverse strand, counting down.
ACCTCCCCAAAGTTCATACAGCACATATTTTTCCCTAAAGTCCCCAAAGTTACATACGTGACACGCACATAGCGGCACGCACATACGGGCAAGTGATCAAATGTTTGGAAGCCGCAGCTGCATGCATACTCACGGTACCGTGTCTGCGTATCCAACTCAAAGTCCTCCTGATAAGAGTCTCTGTTGTCCCAGTTCTCCACAGACCAATGGTAAAGCTTGACTGTCATCTTCAGGGAATGTAAACAATGAAACACCGGCTGTGTTATCCGGCACAACAGTCAAGGGGTGCATTCTATGGCGGGGGTGCGTTATACGGCACAACACCTGCCGCAATACACCGCTTCCCACCTACAGCTTTCTTCTTTGCTGTCTCCATTGTTCATTGAACAAATTGCAAAAGATTTACCAACACAGATGTCCAGAATACTGTGGAATTTTGCGATGAAAACAGACGACTTAATAGCTGGCCACCATGCTGTCCCAAAATGTCCTCTACAATCCGTGACGTAACACGCAGGCGTCATCATACCGAGACGTTTTCAGCAGGATATTTCGCTCAAAATTTAAAATTGCACTTTAGTAAGCTAACCCGGCCGTATTGGCATGTGTTGCAATGTTAAGATTTCGTCATTGATGTATAAACTATCAGACTGCGTGGTCGGTAGTAGTGGGTTTCAGTAGGCCTTTAATTTCATGACTTAATTATTTCTTGATTTCATGAACATGTGTGTTGGATCGCGCAAGCCTACCTATTGTTGTGGCTCATGAGTGAATAGTAAAACGGTTGAGCTGAATGGATTTGAAAAGATTTCAAGTTGTGATGAGGTGTAATGTTCACTTTGTACTGATGATGTACTTTGCACACATCTCACTAACATGGTCGCCATGCAATAAGGATGAAAAGCGTAGGGTAGAGGTACAGTATGTCAAGACAGCTTTACTACTGACATTATTGTCATCATCATCTGCAAGGTGGCTGCAACTGTCATTTATTTCCCCTCCCCAGGTTGTTAGTGAGCCTCCCGTGTCAGTTCCTCCACAGCTCCTTTACATCACCAGCTTCAGCTCCAACCATTCAGACTTGTCAGACGGTGTGCCGCTCTGATGCGCTCTCCCACCATCTTCTTGGACTGTGGCTACAACGTTCTCTCAGGGCTTCTCAGCAGCTTGTTCTCGCCAACCGATCTACCGGTTCAGTTGTTTTCTATGTTGTTGTTGAGATAAGGACACAGTGGTTTTTTTATTCACCTTTTGACTGCACCTTTCCCAAACGACGGCGAGTATCGCAACCGCAGCAGTTCACGCAAATTCGTTTTTAAACAGAGTGCAAAAATTACTAAAGCAGTGATTCTCAAAATGTGGTACGCCAAATAATCACTTGATTAAAGTACAGTGTTTTATTTTCCTCTATTCAAATACAGTGTTACTGTGTAATGTATTATGTTACAGTCGCCGAAAATATTAAACATACTTGTTAAATAAAGCCTCTGCCTTGTTTTTAATGAATACTTAGGCCTACTGTGCAACTGTATTTTACCGTTGGTCATTATGGTGGTACTTGGAGAGGCAAGTTTTTTCTGAGGTGGTACTTGGTGAAAAAAGTCTTATATTTGTTTCTTGTGTAAATGAAGCAGAAATAACGAGTAACAATGTATTAGCAAAGTGAATTATATTTATATAGCGCTTGAGAAACCCATTATCCAGGTTGAAGCTACCTTTTCCATTCCATTTTAATTTTCCTTCATTTAACCAGCTAAAAACTCATTGAGAATAAAATATATCTTGCAAGAGTGCAATGTAAAAAAAAAAAAATCTGCACAATTTACAGTAAAATACCTGCAGCTGTGGTTGCCAGGAATTCACCGTAAAAAATACAGTCACGATGTATAGAACATCACGGTATGTTGATCTTGAATCCGTTAATTTTACAGTTGATAACAGTTTTTGCTTATGGAAAATTACTATGAAAAACACTGATGTATTGTTAATCTGTTTACAAAAAACCTAAAAAGAAATTACAGTAAAATACTGGCAGCTGTGGTTGCCTGGAATTCACCATAAAACAAATCTAACTTGTTGCCAATCAGCCTATCCCCAGGTGCATGACTTTGGAGGAAGCAGCAATACCTAGAAGGACCCCATGCAGTCACAGTGAGAACATGCAACATCCACACAGAAAGACCCCGATCCTAGGAATCGAACCCAGGACCTTCTCACTTTAAGACATGAGCACTAACCACTGCGCCCTTTCACCAATACCAGCAGTTACAAAATGCCTGTGTCTGCAAGACATGTTCACGGTACATGAGGATTTTGATTTGAAAATATTTGTACAACCTTTCACTGGACAACTCACAACATGGCCTTCCGCAACATGTTCCTTCAAGTGAGTTATTAAAAATTTGCCTTAAATGCTCCGTAACTGGAACTGGTTTCAAGCAGTTATTTAACAGATACGGAGCATTTAAGGCAACTTTTTAATAGCCCACTTGAAGGAACATGTTGCGGAAGGCCATGTTGTGAGTTGTCCAGTGAAAGGTTGTACAAATACTTTCAAGTTCAAATCCTGTGCAGAGTTCATGTGGACCATCTCTGAGTGAAAACAGACTCTGTATATTTGCAGGTAGAGTCCTTTGTGAGGCCATAAACATAACTTGAAGGCTATTGTATTGGATTATATCATGTAGTTTAAGAAAATTACTCATTAACAGATCATTGGTATGAGTTTTATATGGGGCATAACGTATAATTCTAATTGCCTTTTTCTGGAGCTTAAATAGCGGTTCAATAGTGAAGTGTGAAGTGAAGTGAATTACATTTATATAGCGCTTTTTCTCAAGTGACTCAAATCGCTTTACATTGTGAAACCCAATATCTAAGTTACATTTAAACCAGTGTGGGTGGCACTGGGAGCAGGTGGGTAAAGTGTCTTGCCCAAGGACACAACGGCAGTGACTAGGATGGCGGAAGCGGGGATCGAACCTGGAACCCTCAAGTTGCTGGCACGGCCGCTCTACCAACCGAGCTAAACCGCCCTGTAGGTGTGCCCCCAAACTTCAGCGCAATACTGTAAATGCGGCAATAAAAGAGCCAAGTAAATCGTTCTAAGTGAATTTTGATTTAGTAATTGTTGCATTTTCCAGGGTTATGATTAAATAAAACAGTTAAATAATCTGACAACGAGTTCTGAGTATGAGCTTTTACTGCCATCTTGTTTCTACTTTTGAGTGTGCGGTATAACACACGGAAATCATCAATACAGTATTTGTTTTCCATTTTTTTGTGAAATCTTGTGCTTTTTCTAGCTTAAGGTTACCAGGAACACTTAATATATTGATGACAGATTCATAAAATCACAAGTAGCCTCAAAACATTGCAATTTATAATGCAACTCCCTGAAAAAACTGCCGCAAATTCTCGCATTTTAGGCCGCAACAATCACAAAAAAAGTCCAGAAAGTCCTGGAGAGACTGGTATATTCACAATAATACTTATATATATTTTATTTAAATTGTTAATTATTATCAACTCGCATCAGACATAATGCAACTGAACATTCGTAATATTTCATAACACCTTTCACACAAAAACAAAATCTCTGTAAATCCCGTGGCCTCATCGTCCCACCTGATGTGTTGAACACAATGAGCGGATGCAGCAGGAGATGTGCAAGACGAGCAATGAGCAGTAGTAATCCAATAAGTCAGTCACTTCCCATAAAATGCCTCTCTAACAAGATTCTGGGATTGCGTGAAGCCATCTGGATGCATAGAACAAAAAAGCAGGTGGTGGTGAAGAGTGAAGTCATGGATCAATTCCTGCTATGATGGAAGATCATTTCAGTTTGGACAATTGCTGAAATCCATTGTGGTTGTGCAGAATAATTCATGGGTTAAGTGTTCTCAAGTCAGCTCAGAAAATGTGTTATGTAAAAGTTGAGGTCATTAATCTTTTGTTTCTTCATGTAAACATACTTAAACTACATGCCTTTTAGAATCCTCTAATTTTGCTTTAGTAGTGCAATAGGATTACTTGTTTATAAAGGCAGCTAACACAGCTAACACCGACAAGTGAGCCACCATCAGTGATGCTATTAAGTTCATTTTATGGACCAGAATGTATGCATGTATGTATGTATGTATATACTGTATATAACAGACTATATACATATACACACACATTATATATGTATGAATATATATATATATATATATATATATATATATATATATATATATATATATATAAATAAATAATATATATATATATATATACACAAAATACAGTATATATATCCATCCATTTTCTACTGCTTGTCCCTCTTGGGGTTGTGGGGGTGGCTGGAGCCTATCCCAGCTGCACTCGGGCGGTAGGCGGGGTACTTTTGTTTCATCTGACCACAGAACTTTTCTCCAGAGGGTCTTATCTTTGTCCATGTGATGTCAGATGAAACAAAAATTGAGCTGTTTGTCCATAATACCCAGCAATATGTTTGGAGGAGAAAAGGTGAGGCCTTTAATCCCATAAACACCATCCCTACCGTCAAGCATGGTGGTGGTAGTATTATGCTCTGGGCCTGTTTTGCTGCCAATGGAACTGGTGCTTTAAATGGGACAATGAAAAATAAGGATTACCTCCAAATTCTTCAGGACAACCTAAAATCATCAGCCCGGAGGTTGGGTCTTGGGCGCAGTTGGGTGTTCCAACAGGACAATGACCCCAAACACACGTCAAAAGTGGTAAAGGAATGGCTAAATCAGGCTCGAATTAAGGATTTAGAATGGCCTTCCCAAAGTCCTGACTTAAATGTGTGGACAATGCTGAAGAAACAAGTCCATGTCAGAAAACCAACACAGTTAGCTGAACTGCTCCAATTTTGTCAAGAGGAGTGGTCAAAAATTCAACCAGAAGCTTGTGGATGGCTACCAAAAGCGCCTTATTGCAGTGAAACTTGCCAAGGGACATGTAACCAAATATTAACATTGCTGTATGTATACTTTTGACCCAGCAGATTTGGTCACATTTTCAGTAGACCCATAATAAATTCATAAAAGAACCAAACTTCATGAATGTTTTTGTGACCAACAAGTATGTGTTCCAATCACTCTATCAAAAAAAAATAAGAGTTGTAGAAATTATTGGAAACTCAAGACAGCCATGACATTATGTCCTTCACAAGTGTATGTAAACTTTTGACCACGACTGTATATACATATACAGTATATATATATATATATACATACACATATGTATACATACATATATACACACATATGTATACATACATATATACACACATATGTATACATACATATATATATATATACACACTGTATATATATATACATATATATATATGTGTATATACATATATCATATATACACTGTGTGTATATATACATACATACATATATATGTATGTGTATACATATGTGTATGTATATATATATGTACATACACATACATATATATGTATGTATGTGTATACATATGTATATATATATATGTGTGTATATACATACATATATATGTGTATATATGTAAGTATACATGTGTATATATATGTATGTATACATGTGTATATATATATATATATATATATATATATATATATATATATATATATATATACTGTATATGTATATATATACATGTGTGTGTGTGTGTGCATATATATATATATATACATTAGTAATTTTAGGTTTATTTTGTAATGTTTCAGCACATTTCGGAACACCCACTTTCAGCTCCAAAATGTGGGCGGCTCTGCTTCAGCCTGCTAACGTCACCTACAGAAGACTGGAGGCAACTTCATATCTATTTGTGTTTTGGTAGCATCTTCATCCCGAATCATGTTATTTTCATGCTGAATATGAAGGAATGATCAAATGTGTTTGCCAGATGCATTAGCGCAGGTTGTAGCAATACGACTAAAGAAGGGGTCGGCCTGCATGCATTTCCAAATGATGGGAATATGAGGAAAGTATGGACCTCTCAAATTGACCAATGAAAATTGGAACAGATGAAGCGAGGAGTGTATTTTGCAGCCATCATTGTAATGATTCTGACTTTGAAAAAAAAAAGAAAAAGGGTTTTTGTCGGAATTTGGATGGAAAAAAGACTCAAGCCGAATGCGATACTAAAAATCAGGAGCACTCTCGAGGGGAGGAAAAACTGAGAAAGAAGAGCAGCTTTGCTACTCAAAAATAAGAGAAAAAGGTAATTTGCTTGTATTCTATTTTGCGTCCTCTTCTACTGAGGTTTTCCTCAAAATGCTTGAGGAAATGCTAAAAGAGCATGAGGAAACAGAGGCCACAGTGTCTATGGAAGAGGAGATATGTCCATATGGGAATTTGTTTTTGCTCTAAATGTTAATCATATCAGTTTTGAAGTAATCATAGACCAGGGTGACAAAAACATGCAATTAAGTGATTAAAATAATATTTTGACATGCCTTTATCCAAACTATGTGGGGTAATGGGCTGTGGTTCTGTATATGACGTCACACCAGGAAGGGGTGGCATATTGAGTCTGGCATTCCAAGTACAGTTATCTACCCATAACTCAATAACTAATATTATGGGAAATGACTGGCAGGAGCAAAACATACATAAAGAAAACATGTTAGTGAAATGTGGGTTCTCTGAGTCCTTTAAGGCAGTGGTACCCAACCACAGGGCCGTGGCCCGGTACCGGTCCGTGGATCGATTGGTACAGGGCCGCACAAAAAAATACATAAATAAAACATATACATTTTTTTTTTTAAATCAACATAAAAAACTAAAGATACACTTACAATTAGTGCACCAACCCCAAAAACCTCCCTCCCCCATTTACACTCATTCGCACAACCTTGAAATAATAATTGCCTTGGTGAATTATTGAAAGGCATATTGCAGGGCTCAGTAAAAGTGTGGTTACAAAAGGATGACGGTCCCAAGAGATGATGGAATACAGAACATAATGCTACTTTTAAACTAGACAACGGCAAGGGAATACAATTTTCCAGTAAAAATATTTATTAACAGTCAAACTGAATGCGCAGGTATACATAATGATCATACTGTCACAACCAACATATCTACAGCCCACATAAATTGCATACAATCAGTCATACAAGTATACACACACTTAAAATAAGTGACAGTCCTTAAGACTGATGAACGTGCCACTCTAATGAGACGTTTGGTTTCCTGTGCCTTCAAGGAGCACTCTGACTCATATGTGGACTCATCACCGCCAACCAGTCGATGGTCTCCTTCAGGAAGCTCATGCTGTAGTGGGACGCAATGTTCCGAAACACTGTGATCTGCTCTGAGAAACTCTTTAAAAAAGGAATGAGGCAATACATTAATGAATACATGAACAATAATACAATGCGACACATTCAAGAGTACAAACCTTTGCTGGAAAAGACAGGTCAAAATCTCCTGCACATTTGCAGTAGAGAGGCATGTTTGCTTCCTTTACACCTTTACATTTGGTACACACCTACAAAACAGACAATGAACAGTTGTGGGGCTTAGGAGTTACTGCAACACTTGGATATAATTATTTTGCTTTGTATTATGGACAGTAATCATTTCGCAATTGAATTGCCTTTGGCTTTCATCTGAAGCAGGAACCTGTGACTCTGGCCCCAAAGCCTAATCCAAACAGACTAAACTAGTCGTCCATGCATTGTAATGAAGAGTATGTCATGGTCTCACATGACATTTTGGATTTTGTTCTTTATTTTCCTGTGTTTGGTATCATTCCCTGTTCTGGTGCTCTTGTTTCAGTAGTACTTGGACTCCTTGTTTTGCGCTACCTTAATTTTTTGCTCTTTTTCCTGCCAGGGCACTTGTTTTCTATTGGTAAATTAAGTCTATTTAAGTTCACCTGTTGCTCCTGAGCCCATATACTGCAGCACCACGTAGTGCATTTACATTTTCTTAAAACATACTCTACAACATTTTTGTCCTAAATTAAGCATTTTAAAGCATAAACAAGGCCAAATTAAGTCAAATATCAATAGTACAGTAGTATTGGCCATTAGATGAGACTAAATCACACGAGACGCAGTCTTTGAGAAAAAAAGAGGAAAATTAAGGGAAAAAAAAAAAAAAGCAAAATTTTTATCTACGCAAACTCCGGAAGAACATTTTGAAAATCAAGACTAAATTTTCTGCAATTGGGTGCATTTCCACATTTTCTTTTTTTTCTTATAGATGTAACTAGACTACTGCAACGCACTTCTTATCGGGATCCTCAGCAAGAACATCCAGAAGCCGCAATACATACAGAATAGTGCTGCTAGGATCCTGATGAGAGTGCGGAAATATGACCATATCACACCAACTCTCAAATCCCTTCACTGGCTTCCTGTTCCACTCAGGATTGAATTCAAAGTCTCCCTACTAACCCACCAGTGCCTCCATGGAAATGGCCCCCTCTACCTTAAAGAACTACTCACCCCCAAATCCTCCACACGACACCTCCGCTCCGGACAGGCTAACCTCCTCCAACCTCCGATGACAAAGCTACGTACAATGGGAAACCGGGCTTTCTGCTTCGCCGCTCCCAGTCTGGAACGCTCTGCTCTCCCTGACCACCCGAGGGCACCACAGACTGTGGATGCTTTTAAAAAAGGCTTAAAAACCCTTCTTTTTAAAAAAGCCTTTTTTTTAGATATATGCATACTAGTTTTAGCTATTTGGCTGTTCTACTTTTATTTGTATTTATTTTTTTATTATCTTTTTATTTATTTATTTTTTAATACACTGTAGCACTTTGAGGTTGTTTACTCAATGTAAAGTGCTTTTTACAAATAAAATCTATTACTATAATTATTATTATTATTATTATTATGTATTCTCATCTACCAACCTCTTTTGGCTGTCTTTTTGACGTTTACATGTCCCAAGTAATTTTATGTTTTTTAGTAGATAAATGTAATTGTAAAATTCTATAGCATGCATGCAAATAACTCTGTAAACATTTCCCATTTGGCAACTCTATTCTGGCCATGGTCTGATGACCTCCTGGTGCAGATGGCTCCTGTAATAGTGTTTACTCACATGTCTCCTCTGTACCCAGCCATGCAATCATTTGTCCATATAGTTGCATACGTATGTATGTTGTGTGTGTGTTTGGTATCTGTGTCCGTGCGTACGTATGTGATAATGGGAGATATGGGTCACAGGGGTATTGTTTTTAACTTTGTAAAGCACTTTGCGTTGCATTTATTTTATGTATGAAATGCGCTTTATAAATAAAGTTTGATTTGATTTGATTTGTAGCCACGCCCCATTGGGTAATATACTTCCGGTGTTGTGACCTCGGTTTACATCTGCACGTTAAAAATGTACCTTCTCGCTGGCAACTACTCTCGAACTACAACTGGTTCGGAACTAACAGTATTCGGATTGTAATCATCCAAATATGATTAGCAGCAAAGTGGACAGCCGTCAACGTTGTGGCTTGGAGAGCGAACGAAGGCAACAACAAATAAGCTAGCTAGAGGGTTGGCTGACTAGCAAGCTTGTTTCGGTGTTCCTGATATTCTCCCCGTCTTGCAACTCAGTGCGGCGTTTAGGCAAGAGGAACAGCTATATTGTACCTGTGGCTGAGGCGAACGTTCAACAAATTGTATTTAGATTGTATTTTTATTCATTATTCATTCAAAAAAGACGGAAAATTAATGTTTAAAAATGCGGATTTCCGCATTTTTGTGGAAATGTTACATGCCTGACCAGTGTTGGGTTAGTTACTGAAAACCAGTAACTAGTTACAGTTACTTTTTTCCAAAAGTAACTCAGTTACTAACTCAGTTACTTACACCAAAAGTTACTTACTGTGAAAAGTAACTATTTAGTTACCGTATAAATAAATAATGATAAATGGGTTATACTTGTATAGCGCTTTTCTACCTTCAAGGTACTCAAAGCGCTTTAACAGTATTACCACATTCACACACACATTCACACACTGATGGCGGGAGCTGCCATGCAAGGCGCTAACCAGCAGCCATCAGGAGCAAGGGGTGAAGTGTCTTGCCCAAGGACACTCCGATTGCTGGTCCACTTCTTTTTTTTTTAAAGCTCCCATCAATGCCCTTTTAGCCTTCATTTCAGTACTGTTATTGCTATAATACAATAATACAATCTGTTGATCAACTTGACATGCATTTGCATCACTGAACTCTGCTAAGCAATATGGTCTACATACAACATACAAAGACAAAGATATGTTTCAAAGGGCCAATTTATTTCAGGCCAGAACAAATTGACAAAACTATTTTAAATAGCTGCAACATAACATAAATAAGTAACAAACAGCATAATAACAACATAGCTGTAAACCTGGCTTCACCTAAGGAAGGCACACGTGACATACACAAAGCCTAACCAGGCAGATTTGAATTGTTGTTTTGGGCAGTAGACGGGATCTTTGATCCAAGACACAACTTACATTTAACTAAAATGTTATTTTCTTTGTGCTCGACAAAAAAAAGAAGTGAGAATATCTCCATGTTAAGACACTGACTGCGGCTCCGTTGTTAGTAAACACAGACACGCCCTCCCCTCCCCACAACCACACCCACACCCAGACACACACAGAGCGCGCCTCCGGCTTGTGACACAGGAAGAATCAGAAGGACGACACTGCAGCACTCCAATAAAACACACTCAGATCTTCTTTTTCTAGCCGATACTACATAAAAAAACAACGTAAAATAACGCAGTAACGCATAATGTAGTAACGGTAACTGAGTTACTGAATATAAAAAATAACGCGTTAGATTACTAGTTACCGCCGAAACTAACGGCGTTACAAACCAACACTACGCCTGACACCAATCAGATCACACTGTTCAGTATTGTGGCCACTGATTGGCTCAGCCTCAGGCAGCATTACTATATTGGATTCAAAATAGTGTAAAGGTAACTAAGAAGATATTTTTCATGTTGGATGGCTCTCATAATGTTGAAAAATATATTTAGAAAAAGGTAGTTAACAGGTTTTTATGCTCTAGTTATGAAAATATTGGATTTATAATTATTGATTCCTTCTTCATGGAAATTAATTTACCGCGGCCATGACCGAAACCAAATTAACGTTGATAAACGAGGGATTACTATACCTCACAAATTGATGTTTGACCTCGCTGGCTTCTTGGTTTCACCATGAAATATATTTTCCAGGTGATGGATGGTCAAGTGGCTTCTTATATTACTCCTATTCCTTAACTTGTTGCTTGTTGATGATCCTTGCACACTTGTTGCACAGTGTTCACAAACTTTTTTTTTTTGCATGTCCATTCTCCCCCATTAGGAGTTACACCAAAAGGAAATAACAGCTTTATCACTCATTCATTGGACCGACAAGAGACTCCAACAACATGTTTTCTCCCCGATTGTTTTTGTGTTCACCGTAAAACCAAAATGCGTCCGTACTTCCGATTAAAGGGGAACATTATCACCAGACCTATGTAAGCGTCAATATATACCTTGATGTTGCAGAAAAAAGAACATATATTTTTTTAACTGATTTCCGAACTCTAAATGGGTGAATTTTGGCGAATTAAAAGCCTTTCTATTATTCGCTCTCGGAGCGATGACGTCACAACGTGACGTCACATCGGGAAGCAATCCGCCATTTTCTCAAACACATTACAAACACAGAGTCAAATCAGCTCTGTTATTTTCCGTTTTTACGACTGTTTTCCGTACCTTGGAGACATCATGCCTTGTCGGTGTGTTGTAACAACACGAACAGAGACGGATTCAAGTTGCACCAGTGGCCCAAAGATGCGAAAGTGGCAAGAAATTGGACGTTTGTTCCGCACACTTTACCGACGAAAGCTATGCTACGACAGAGATGGCAAGAATGTGTGGATATCCTGCGACACTCAAAACAGATGCATTTCCAACCGGACTGGACAGATCAGCTTTCAGGAAAAGAAAGCGGATGAGGGTATGTCTACAGAATATATTAATTGATGAAAACTGGGCTGTCTGCACTCTCAAAGTGCATGTTGTTGCCAAATGTATTTCATATGCTGTAAACCTAGTTCATAGTTCTTAGTTTCCTTTAATGCCAAACAAACACATACCAATCGTTGGTTAGAAGTCGATCGCCGAATTCGTCCTCGCTTTCTCCCGTGTCGCTGGCTGTCGTGTCGTTTTCGTCGGTTTTGCTTGCATACGGTTTAAACTGATATGGCTCAATAGCTTCAGTTTCTTCTTCAATTTTGTTTTTGCTACCTGCCTCCACACTACAACCATCCGTTTCAATACATGCCTAATCTGTTGAATCGCTTAAGCCGCTGAAATCCGAGTCTGAATCCGAGCTAATGTCGCTATAACTTGCTGTTCTATCCGCCATGTTTGTTTGTATTGGCATCAATGTGTGACGTCACAGGAAAATGGACGGGTGTATATAACGATGGTTAAAATCAGGCACTTTGAAGCTTTTTTTAGGGATATTGCGTGATGGGTAATATTTTGAAAAAAACGAAAAATAAAATAAGCCACTGGGAACTGATTTTGAAAGGTTTTAACCCTTCTGAAATTGTGATAATGTTCCCCTTTAAAACTTCAGAGGAGGTTTCAATAGTTTTCACTCTGCTTGCTGGCACTGCACATCCCCAATGGCGAGTAATGATTGCTCCTGTGTACAGTATCTTACTGCTTTTGACTCACCAGATCCTGCAATGTGAAGCTCATCAGCTTCTTCTGAAGAGCCTCCACCAAAGCCATTTCTATGGACTCCGTCTCATACTGGGTCTGACAGTTGGAGCAGAACCACTGCGGCAAGACGGAGCCGTCCTAGATGGAGAGGAAATGACAATTGACTAGATCAATAAGAAGTAAAACTAGGACTAATACAAGAGCCTCTGTTGGAGTTTACTTGTGCAACAGATGGGTCTTTGCAAAGGTCGAGGTCACGGCAGAAATTGCAGTTGTGGCAGATGACTTCAGGCAATATGTAGGAGTTGCAGGGGTCGCGAAACTGGGCTTCTTCCGAGAACTCCCCGACATCCACAAGGCGCAGGAGGTCCCTTTTAAGTTTGTTCACCTGGTTCACAATGTTGCTGTCCAGTGAGAGGACCTAAACACAATAAGGAAAATATTAATACGCTGGTTAAACATTGGGAATGTACTGTTTGAGGAATGTTACCTGGCAGACATATTTGATGAACTCTAGAGCCGGGTTGTTCAGAGGTAAATGTGAGCCTGGCAAGACGGGGAACATCTCCGAGGGCTGAGCCACGTTCCTGCTGCCGGTTATCTTTCTTTGGATTTTTTGTGTGATTGTGAAAATGTTCTGAGTCAGCTCACTGGACACGTACTCCTGAGAGAAAGAGATCATTCCTACGGCAGAGATTTGAAAACCATGAGAGATCTAAATATTCATTACAAGAATATTTTTTTAAGAGGCAGCATCATACCTGGAAGAGCGCTCAAATCCCCGACTGCCTGCTGGGAAATCTGGCTGCAGCCACGTCTCTTGACCGGCGTTTCACCAGGAGTGTTGCGTCTCAGCTCCTCTTTCATGCTCTGGTAGACTGCTGCGATGTAAGCTGGGGGTGGGGGGAGTGATTGACATCGTGTTGAGATGTAATACCATTGTTATATCTCCATATCTGCCATGTACTTCATTTAACAATATGTTTTCCTGCAACCACTGCTGTGCAGTTTTGCACCTCTGCAAACTATACTGACAATATTACTCTCTGAATCCCTAATAGTATTAAACTCCAAGGACTTGGCGTCCACATATGTGGACATCACATTTTTGGTTGTGCATACCACAAAACCGCACAGTTGTTTTCTCTTCAAGACCCTGGTTTCCACTTACGAGGATAATATACTTTCAATGAGTGGCGGAAGAAGAGTGTACCACAATGTATTTATACTCATTGGGTTCTAAAGAGCCCAAAAAGACCCCCAAAAAATGCATGCCATACAAGGGTTTGGGTCTTAAGAGGCTACGCAACGCTTATAATCTGATAAATGTTTTACAGTTTTTTTTTAATTGGATCTAACTGGCTTGTGAGTAAACAAAAACAATACATGTGAACCAGTAATAATTGTCACATACTAACTTGTATTATGCATTTGGTACCTGACACAATCATGAGAAAGTAGTTCTGGCAGGAGGCAGTTTGCGGCAGATATTGCATGATGTTCCAGTTGCTCTCAATCAAATCCTCCACCTCATCTGTTTGGGCATCTCCCTCATCATTTGCTTCCTCCTCCTCTTCTTCTTCATCCTCACTGCCATCCTCTTCTCCTTCTTTTTGTTTCTTTGGTTTGGTTCCTTCCTGAGAAACCACCACAGAATGGCGGCAATTAGATGCATATACAGCAGGGGTATTCAACTAAATTGTTTTGGGGGCCACATTTCCAAAACGCAAAGGAATTCACTATTGGGCCTTTTTTGTACAGTACAGGCCAAAAGTTTGGACACAACTGATGGTCCCAACCCCATTGATAAAGCAAGACATTCCACTAATCAACCCTGATAAGACACACCTGAGAAGTGAAAACCATCTCAGGTGACTACCTCTTGAAGCTCATCGAGAGAATGCCAAGAGTGTGCAAAGCAGTAATCAGTGCAAAGGGTGGCTATTTTGAAGACACTAGAATATAAAACATGTTTTCAGTTATTTCACCTTTTTTTGTTAACATAACTCCACGTGTTCATTCATAGTTGTGGTGCCTTCAGTGACAATCTACAATGTAAATAGTCATGAAAATAAAGAAACCGCATTGAATGAGAACGTGTGCCCAAAATGTTAGCCTGTACCAGAGGTGGGACCAAGTCATTGCTTTGCAAGTCACAAGTAAGTCTCAAGTCTTTGCCCTCAAGTCCGAGTCAAGTCCCGAGTCAAGACAGAGCAAGTCCGAGTCAAGTCCAAAGTCAAGACTGGAAAGTCTCAAGTCAAGTCCCAAGTCCTGCATTTTGAGTTTCGAGTCCTTTCAAGTCGTTTAACCACAGACTAATATATTTACACAGATTGTGTATGCTTTTAAAATGCTGTATTTATTTATTAAAACAAGTGCATTTGAAATTGCAGGGAAAAAGATAATGCTGACATTGCACTTCAAAATAGCACTATTAACCAGTCATTTTAAACATGTAACTCATTCCTTTACAGAATAAACACATTTGAAAAAAACAAGTGCAACTGTACTTATTTGCACAAAAGTGTTAACATTGTATTTCAATGGCATATTGCATTGTAACTAGTTCCACAGCAGTTTCTATCCTGTTCTTACCTTATCTCATTGATCTCATCTCATACTGTATGTGTGTTTATGTGTGCGTACACATGAAAAACATAACAAATATATGAACATAACAATGAACAGAGTTGTACTTTTTAGATGTCAGGACCCTATGCAATATGTACACATACTCTTAATATAGTATACATTTTAACTGACCTTTATTTGACTATGTTTGTCTTTTTGTAGGTGGCTAAAATACGCGGTGCTGCTGACCACCGTCTAACTTTACGTTACTGTGTGTGATACATTGACTAACGTAATGTTACTGTGTGTGATACATTGACTAACGTAATGTTACTGTGTGTGATACATTGACTAACGTTACGTTACTGTGTGTGATACATTGACTAACGTTACGTTACTGTGTGTGATACATTGTCTAACGTAACGTTATGTGTAGGTACCTCATGCAACCCTGCTTAAAAAAAAATCACTTGACAAAAAGTATGAATAAGGTAGCAAACTGCAGTGGACGCAACAGATTGCCGTGTTTGCAATGACGTTGTAACCATAGACATCTTATAAGTAGACGCAGGTTGCTGTGACGTGAGCAATTTGGCCGCCATCTTGAAGTGGTGATGAGGAGCCGGCGAGCAGCCTAAACTGACAGTTGACAGGTAGAAAACAAAGATGCCGGGCTGGTGTTCAGCGTTTTCCTGCTCAAATGAGCGGACTGTTGAAAATAGGAATCGGGGGATTACTTTTCACAAGTAAGATTTAACATTAACGTACTATTGGTTGTATCTTATGAAAATAATATTACCACAGAGTTGAGAAGGATCAAAGATCTTCAATATTTGTATGTGAAAATCACAAATAAATCTTCTGGGGGAGGATGACGCCCCTGCAGGGGTTTGGTTTACAAACTTTCAGCCCCACCTAAAACAAAATTCACCAGCCGCCACTGATTATGATGCATTCTCATTTTAGGCAAAGTATAAGACAATACTTTCTTAACAGTATAATTGTAACCAGGAATAAGTCTTCAAGTAACAATATTCAAATACTAACATTGTTGGGTAAAACAGAATTTGGTTTTATTCTGAATCCAGTGAAACAGATTGGTGGTTTTAGCTGATATGAAGACTTTCAGGTGTTTATATGTGTTTATGTTTAAGTATTTGGCAGACGCTTTTATCCAAAGCGACTTACATAAAATAATACATATAAAACAATCACTGCAAATATTATCATTTAAGGGAAGAATGTAATAGAAAATATCAATACAAAGTGTCAAGACAGAATAAACTCTCTGCTGCTGCAGCAACAGAGATACAGTCTATAGGTCCCTAAGATATATAGATATCTAATGTATTCATACATTGTTTATGTAGGATATACGCATGTATATATAACCTAATCATATTGTTTCTTCAACTTAAAAATAGTTTACCGTTTTTTCCCCTTCTCTAGGATTATAATCCCAGTTTTGATCTCGGACGTCTGGTCACTTATAGCATATAAGAATATTATATTACTGTTAAGCAAACTATGAATACTAAAACACGCCAAAACATGTGTCTGTTATCATAGCTACACGTATGACAAAAAAGGGGGGTGAAAATCAGTGGTATTCAGTCAGGTAAAATGAATTAAATGCGCTGACAGTTCATTGTTCCTGCCAAATGAATTGCACTGAGTGGAGCGGATCACCACTCCAAGATGGCGGCCCCGCACCTCGTCTGCGCCAGTAGGCAGTAGCGCTCCATGCTGCGTCTACTTATAAGATGTCTATGGTTATAACGTTAGCAGTGAGTTTGCAGCCTCACTGATTTAACTACACAGCAAATACAAGTCACGTAACTTAGCCAATAAACGTTATCTTACATTCAAAACTTACCCTTCTTTGTGCAACTTCAAATGTTGAACGTTGTTGCGTCTCCGTCTGTAATATTCGAACTGCGTGATTTCCATACGGCAATTCGTTTTTTGTTGACCAAGTCGTAGTTTTTATACCCGAACGAAACCAACTTTGGCATAATTGTTGCGTTGTTTGACAACTTGTTCGGTGGTTGTACTGCAATTTGATTGGATGAATGCTGCGTGATGAAAACAACGTAGATCTAATTTGATTGGCTGTTGTACTGACAGCACACCAGCTGACAGGAACAACACGCTGAGAGACACAGACGAAGAAAATGAAAAATACGGAGCGCTCCCAAATAACTTTTTAAGCGTTGGATTTTGGGGAAAGTAGCAAGTCATGTCAAGTCATGTCAAGTCAAAAGGCTCAAGTCCAAGTGAAGTCACAAGTCATTGATGTTAAAGTCTAAGTCGAGTTGCAAGTCTCTTTACATTTTGTCAAGTCGAGTCTAAAGTCATCAAATTCATGACTCGAGTCTGACTCGAGTCCAAGTCATGTGACTCGAGTCCACACCTCTGGCCTGTACTGTATAATTTGAAGAATCAACATCCTCAACAGTAGACATTTGAGTTTGGTCAATTTATTTTGTCAGAGTTGAAGAAGCGCTATGCTGCTTTTTTGGACCTTTGGCAAAAAAGCTTGCCAATGATCATCTCTATGACAGCACTCTCGTGGTTTTAAGAATCTGCTGCAAAAATGTGTTTTTAACTGAACTTGTGGGCTACCAGCTGAATAGCCCAAATAATAAAAGACAGAGGACGTAAATTGGAACCCTGAGGAACATCACAAGAAATTGAAGGAATTACCACAGACTGCATCTGAAGTAAACAAGCTACAGCAACACTACAGTTACACGAATCACATTAAGAAAAACATTTGTAACTGCCAAAAGAGAAGAGGGCTTAAAGGGGTGCCTTGAAGAACCACTTAGTTATGTAAATCACAAGTTTGGACACCAGTGTTTGCGAGCAAGGAAAAATGTCAATGCAAGGGTCTGTCAATGTGTTTACAGTGGTCCAAATTCCTCTATACAACAGTAGCACTCTATAGTTTACAGCACAGGTGACAAACTCAGGGCCTGGTTGCCAGATCTGGCCCGCCACATCATTTTGAATGGCCCGTGAAAGCTTGGAAATAATATGCATCAATTTTAAGTACCGTATTTTTCGGACTATAAGTCGCAGTTTTTTTCATAGTTTGGCCGGGGGTGCGACTTATATTCAGGAGCGACTTATGTGTGAAATTATTAACACATTACCGTAAAATATCAAATAATATTATTTAGCTCATTCACGTAAGAGACTAGACGTATAAGATTTAATCGGATTTAGCGATTAGGAGTGACAGATTGTTTGGTAAACGTATAGCATGTTCTATATGTTATATTTATTTGAATGACTCTTACCATAATATGTTACGTTAACATACCAGGCACGTTCTCAGTTATACTCCGGAGCGACTTATAGTCCGAAAAATATGGTACTTTCTTTCTTTTTCTATTTTGACAGAAAAAAAGACATGTACTGCATGCAGTTATACATCTATTAAACGTTATCTATCTAATACTAACCTACTCCGTGGCTTAGTGGTTAGAGTGTCCGCCCTCAGACCGGTAGGTTGTGAGTTCAAACCCCGGCCGAGTCATACCAAAGACTATAAAAATGGGACCCATTACCTCCCTGTTAAATCACTAAAATTATTCCCGGGCGCAGCCACCGCTGCTGCCCACTGCTCCCCTCACATCCCAGGGGGTGAACAAGGGGATGGGTCAAATGCAGAGGACAAATTTCACCACACCTAGTGTGTGTGTGACAATCATTGGTACGGTACTTTAACTTTAACTTTATTGCAACAGATATATTATCATACATTCGAAACATTTTTGGGGTAAAAACATACATAAATATCTACTTAGCCTTATGATTTCACAACAAGTTATCCATCAAATTGTACACTGTAAACACTGTAAACTGTAAAACAGCTCAGTCTTCAGAATCCTACCGTAAGAAAAAAACTGTGGTACCATTTTTACATTTACTTTGACAACATCAACCACATTTTTTAAGCAAAACAACAAACAAAAAACTGGCAGCTCAATCAACATAATTTTACAGTAAAAAAAGTGTGAGACCATTTTTTTGTAAAAATTCTGCCATTTTTTGGACAGCAAAATCCACAGATTTTTTTCCCTTACAGTGTAGGTAAAATGTACTGTACATGTACGAATCAAATGCATAGGTAACCGTGTGACAATATCATGCAGCTAATCTTTGTACATGTATGTTTCTTTTGTTAATGTTACAAGCGGCCGGCCCTCTGAGGGCAGCCAAAACTGCAATGTGGCCCTCAATGAAAACAAGTTTGACACCCCTGTTTTACAGGGATTTTCTGCAAAAATGTATACAATATATACTATATAGTATATAGTATATAGTATATATATAGTATATACTGTATAGTACAGTATGTTCCAATAACAATTAACTGTAGGTATGACGTACCTCTCCATACAAGATGTTAGAGGGAAGCTTTCCTTTCACGCCGCCATAGTTGGCTGGGTCCATCCATACCAGGAACTCCCAACATCGGGAGAAAGAGACGGATAAAGAATGGAAGATTTCTCTTGAGTGTATGCTAAAAAACAGAAATATAAAAGGGGTTAGTGGTTACTATAGTTACTATGTATACTCACTGCATCCACACCAAGGGCCTGTTCTAAGAGCTAAAAAACAAGTACTGTTAACCCATACTTGCCAACCCTCCCGGATTTTCCGGGAGACTCCCGAAATTCAGCGCCTCTCCCGAAAACCTCCCGGGACAAATTATCTCCCGAAAATCTTCCGAAATTCAGGCGGACTCAGGTCCGCGGTGTGCCTGCCCAATGACGTTATAACTGTAGAATGATCGAGGGCGAGTTCTTAGTTCCTTATGTGGGTTTATTGTTAGGCAGTTTCATTAACGTCCTCCCAGCGCGGTAACAACACACAACAACAGCAGTCATGTTTTGGTCTGCCGTAAAACAGTTCGTCTGCCGTAAACAGCAATGTTGTGACACTCTTAAACAGGACAATACTGCCATCTAGTGCATTTGATGAAAGCACTTTTGTGCGTGCCACACAGCAATGCATCATCAGAGAGAACGTTCAGCATGGTTAGAAAAATAGTGACAGAGAAAAGAACAAGGATGGACAATTCAACCCTTAACTCAACAAGTATATGTGTAAATAAATGAACACTGAAATTCAAGTATTTCTTATATATATATATATATATATACAATAAATAAATATATATTTATAGCTAGAATTCACTGAAAGTCAAGTATTTCTTATATATATATATATATTTATATACATATATAAATATATAAATACACTCCTCCCCTCTTAGTCAGTTTTGATAAATCACATGTTGTGCCCTAAATGATAATATTTGCATTTTCTCCTCCCAGTATCGCAGCCGTTCTGATAATCAGCATATATTGTGTATATACATGAAGGCAGACACGCTAAATGGATTGTGCTCTCTATTTTAAGAGATACAATCCTTTGTGCAGGAGCTTTGTTGATCAGGTTTGCGTGTACTATCAAGTTTGCACGTTTTAAATACATGCAAACTTTTAGTAGATCAGGCCCTATATGGACAAGTATCGGGACTCTTGGCCATTACAGGAAGTGAAAATGAACAATTATTTTCTAGAAAAACAAGTTTTAGGAATGTATTGGTACTTTTGTATGTCTATTTCTTGCTAAATATTGATAATTAATATCAAACCTGTTGGTGATGTACTCCACATAGCCAATGGCATCGTCTATTCTTCGTTTTTTTGTACACAGGATGATCCTGTTGAAGTTTCCGTATACCACAGTGGAGCCAAGACGTTTGAACTCTGCAATCAACCTGTCAGCAGAATGAAAGATGGATTAATAAGGAAATTACAGTAAATGTAATGGTAACATTCTATTTTACCCCACCATCATAATAGAGTAGTAGTACCACACAAAAGCGCGTGCAAGCCTCACATATCTACAAATATTTTTATTACAGTATTCCCTCGCCACTATGTGATTCACTTACTATGGTCTCAGTGCATTTTTTTGTTTGTTTCATATACATTTATTTATAAAGTTCAACATTTAAAAACAAATGAAAACACGAAATAACAAGGACAATTAAAACTAGTACAAAAACAGTACAATACAGTGCCAGGGGGTTGTTAATTCAATAAAGTAATTATAGTAGAATGTAGGGCTGGGCGATATATCGATATACTCGATATATCGCGGGTTTGTCTCTGTGCGATATAGAAAATGACTATATCGTGATATTCGAGTATACGTTCTCACACAGTTGCTTTTAACTGCAGGCATTACACTACAGGCGTTTCTCACTCTTTCTTGTCTCTCCTTCTCACAGAGACTTAAACAAGCGCACCTTCTTACATATGTCACATACGTATACGCCCTCGCTGAGCAGAGAGGTAGCAGCATGGCTAAAGGTAGCTGTGGTGCGAGTGGTCATACGAGAGAAAGAAGGTGCGAATCTGGTAACAAATGAAGGAAGAATTAATTCCTAAGAAAAACAGCACGGGGTCCATCGTCTGGTGGTGGTTTGGCTTCAAGTGGGAATATGTCGAACGGACAACCGTAATTTGTCAAGTGTTGGGCAAAAGCGTTGTACAAAAAGTAGCATTACTGCTAATATGTAGCATCATTTGAAAAGTCACCCGCTAGAGAATGAAGAGTGTTTGAAACTCTGCATGTCAACATCTCCGTTTGGTGCCACACCAACAAAATGCCGAGCAACCATTTCCACATCAACACCGTATGAAAAAAATAGTCCACGACATAAGGAGATAACGTCCGCCGGAACCTACCACATAGCGAAGGACGTACACAATTTGATTTCCTATTATGCAGCTCATTTTTATTTGACAGTTATTGAAATATCTTGTGTGACATCATGCACAGAAAGTGCACTTTATTTGTTTTAAACTATTATAGTGGCGTTCTGTCCAAAAAGTGCACTTTAATTTAGTGTTGTTTTGATTTGTCATCTTAGTGACATCATTCACAAAAGTGCACTAATAGCTTGTTTTAAAATGTCTCTGACAATCTTGCACGTTCTGTTTTGAAATGACATGAATGTTTGTGCCACTGCTTAATAACTGTTTAATAAATAGAGTATTGGTAAATTGACTTAGTTGTGATTTCCCTCTCTGCATGAAAGTTTAAAATGAGCATATATTAATGCAGTATGAACAAGAATGTTTTAATGTACCGGTAGACACATAGAATCATCATACTGCTGTGATTATATGCATCAAGTGTTAATTCAAGGCTAAGGCAAAATATCGAGATATATATCGTGTATCGCGATATGGCCTAAAAATATCGAGATATTAAAAAAAAGCCATATCGCCCAGCCCTAGTAGAATGGAAAATATATATATATATTAATGTGTATAGTTATAGGCTCACACAAGTTTTGTAAATATTTTTAATTTGGAGCATAGCATTATAGTTTTCACAGCTTTTTGGTTGCTAGAGGTAGATAGCGTTTTAAAGTTACGTTCTAACTCTTTTTTTAAAGGCACAAAAAACAGGTTGGGTATTGAGAAACTTACATTTATGAATATTAAACTTAGCCAATAGTATAATGAGGTTGCAAAGGTAAAATTATTTTTCAAGTTTTTTCTCATAAAGTGCAAAATCCAAATAGCACATCTTTAAGACAAAGCACATATTTGTCATAAATATTGTCCAAGATGAAACAACAGATGCCCTGCCATAGTGATCGAGTGCTTTCACAAGTCCAAAACAGGTGGTAAACAGTCTCTGGATGCCTGTTACATAAGGTGCAGCTAGCGTCAATGTCCGTCTTGTATCCAACCATCACAGTCTTTACAGGGTAATAACGATGCATGATTTTGAAATAAATCTCTTTGACTTTGTTCGTAAGTAAGTACCTGTTAGGAAGAGACCATGTTTTGACCCAGCAGATGTCCTTCACAACATTATTCTACGACACAATCATTTTGGAATAAGCTGCAGATTTTTCTGATCAAATCAAAGTTTCCCCACCAGAGTGTCAAGTGGATCAGTCACAATTGTTAGAGCAAAAAGAGGAAATTAATAACCCCTGTACAACATACGGTCTCAGTGCATTGTGTATTTTAAAATTGTAAAAAGGTATCATTATCTACTGTACCGGTACATGTATTATAACATCTATTTGATATTACCAGCTGTCCGAGGAAGCCTTTTCCCATGTGACAATGTACACGGCACACTAATGGCAGACCAATCACAGAGCACCGTGTCTTCTCCTTGCTAGGCCTGGGCCGATAATTAATCAATTAACACAAAATAAATTAAAATGAACTCAACAACACAGGCGAACGAGTAGTACGTCAGTATGCCGAATTTACAGTGGCAAACAGGGGAAAAAAAGAAACAAACACTCGACCCCGTTTTTCCAACTGGGGAAAACATGCACTTCAAAATGTTAAATATTTAAGTGTAATTTTTGCTACTAGAAATTGAGATTCCATTAAGCCTATTTTTGGTTTACTTTTTTTTATTTGAAAAGTAATCAAAAGTTATTGAGCTTCCAATTACAATGGTAAAAAATACTACCGTTTGAAAGGGTTACTTGCATCATCATTATTATCATATATTATGACTGCATTAGTGCTTAAATTGGTCTTATCGAAAATAATTTGTGGGACAATATATCGTCCAAAATTTTTTTTCCCAGGCCTATACCTGTCAGCTGATTGGCTTTGCCACTTGAGCCTCCTCTTCGCTTGAGCTCTCTGTACTACAGCTCTGCTTTTGTGTTTGCTCTACAGTTTTTCTGGTAACATTTGAATTTATTCAAAGCCCAATGATGTCGTCCAAAAGTTTCTAGTACAGAACCGAAGCCCCAGAGGAAACGGGGAAAAAAGGAGCTAAACTAGCCATTTGAGATTCTGCTTGAAAAACAAAAAAACTGTAAGAAATAAGATTTGCATCAGAAAAATAATTGATCAAATATTAAAATATATGAAAGTAAGAAATGAAAACAAATAATTTGTTGGTCCTAATTTAGCTCTATAACCCCGGTGCTAAAAGGCTATAAACTAAGAGAAAACAAAAGACTAATATTCCTGCCATAACTCAAAAGTATGTTTAGTTTACTTGATATAACTTAGAAGTTCAACTAGGAAGTTTGTGTGTAACTCACTGCAGGAAGACCTTTTTCATCATGTTGTGCAGGGTGCGATGGAGAGCGGGGTCATAGAGCAGCGAACTCGGGGAGTGCAGCCAGCGGTAGAAGTGCATCACCTGGTTGTCAGCATAGACGTTGTGGTACTGCGTGATCTCTCTGACCCAGCCCACCACCATGCTCTTCAAGATCCTACTCGCGCCAAACAGAAAACGCTGGAGTAAATGGGTTATACTTGTATAGCACTTTTCTACCTTCAAGGTACCGTATTTTTCGGACTATAAGTCGCAGTTTTTTTCATAGTTTGGCCGGGGGTGCGACTTATACTCAGGAGCGACTTATGTGTGAAATTATTAGCACATTACCGTAAAATATAGAATAATATTATTTAGCTCATTCACGTAAGAGACTAGACGTATAAGATTTCATCGGATTTAGTGATTAGGAGTGACAGATTGTTTGGTAAACGTATAGCATGTTCTATATGTTATAGTTATTTGAATGACTCTTCTCTTAATATGTTACGGTAACGTACCAGGCACGTTCTCAGTTGGTTATTTATGCGTCATATAACGTACACTTATTCAGCCTGTTGTTCACTATTCTTTATTTATTTTAAATTGCCTTTCAAATGTCTATTCTTGGTGTTGGGTTTTATCACATAAATTTCCCCAAAAAATGCGACTTATACTCCAGTGCGACTTACATACCGTATTTTTTGGACTATAAGTCGCAGTTTTTTTCATAGTTTGGCCGGTGGTGCGACTTATACTCAGGGGCGACTTATGTGTGAAATTATAAACACATTACCGTAAAATATAAAATAATATTATTTAGCTCATTCACGTAAGAGACTAGATGTATAAGATTTCATGGGATTTAGCGATTAGGAGTGACAGATTGTTTGGTAAACGTTTAGCATGTTCTATATGTTATAGTTATTTGAATGACTCTTACCATAATATGTTACGTTAACATACCAGGCACGTTCTCAGTTGGTTATTTATGCGTCATCTAACGTACACTTATTCAGTCTGTTGTTCACTATTCTTTATTTATTTTAAATTGCCTTTCAAATGTCTATTCTTGGTGTTGGGTTTTATTAAATACATTTCCCCAAAAAATGCGACTTATACTCCAGTGCGACTTATATATGTTTTTTCCCTTCTTTATTATGCATTTTCGGCCGGTGCGACTTATACTCCGGAGCGGCTTATACTCCGAAAAATATGGTACTCAAAGCGCTTTGACACTATTTCCACATTCACATACACACATTCACACACTGATGGCGCGAGCTGCCATGCAAGGCCCTAACCACAACCCATCAGGAGCAAGAGTGAAGTGTCTTGCTCAAGGACACAACAGGCGTGACGAGGTCGGTAGAAGGTGGGGATTGAACCAGTAACCCTCAGGTTGCTGGCACAGCCACTCTCCCAACAGCGCCGCGCCGTCCCAAGTGTGGAGTTCAACATATGTTTATGTTACAACGGTGTACACACCTGAAGGTGTTGGAGCAGAGTGCAGTCTCATCATAGCTAGCTAACGCATTAGCGCCTTGGTTTCCTGACATCATGTCCTCCAAAGAGGCCTGTTGGATCACATCAAAACTAACACCCAGACTGGCTCCTCCCTCCATGTCGTTGACATGCTGCGACTGGAGGATCGTGTTCACGGCCAGGCTCTGCAGGTCTAGCTCGACACACACTGACAAACAAAACATTAGAAAATTAACATTCGTTCCTCCCATTGAGGGAAAGATTGTATCCCAGCGGAGACATCAGATTCATTGGCTTTTGCCTGATCTTAGCAAGGGCCAAAAATGTTATCGCCCTTCATATTTCAATAGTGTATACTGGATTGCATGAAGAGATGTTAGGGTGAGGATACATTGCAGTCACCTACAGCAGTGTCTCCTTAAATTGGGTTGTATGAAAATATTATTGTAGCAAATGTCTCTCTCAATCTGTGTTCTAATCGTGTTCTAATTTGTGTGACTGTAAAAACAATCTGTACGTTTGTGTTGCGATCTGTCTTAAGATTTGTGTATGTGTAAAAAAGTCTGGATGGCCGTGTTGCGATCTTTGTGTCTGCGTTTAGATTTCTGTTTGTGTAAAAACAATACATATGTCCTTGTTCAACTCTGTTTGAAGCATGAACCCTAGATTGGCTGTTTTTTTACACGTGACTTTTGCAACACTTCTACTGTGGCAAATCTGTGCGTGCGTGCAGCGATCCGTACAAGTAGAAAAGATTTGTCTGTAACTTTACCTTTTGTTGGCGCCTAGAACCCAGTGATGGATAACTAGTAGGGCTGTGAATCCTTGGGTGTCCCACGATTCGATTCAATATCGAATCTTGGGGTCACGATTCGATTCAAAATCGATTTTTTTTTAATTCAACACGATTCTAGATTCAAAAACGATTTTTTCCCAATTCAAAACGATTCTCTATTCATTCAATTCATAGGATTTCAGCAGGATCTACCCCAGTCTGCTGACATGCAAGCAGAGTAATAGATTTTTGTAAAAAGCTTTTATAATTGTAAAGGACAATGTTTTATCAACTGATTGCAATAATGTAAATTGGTTTTAACTATTAAATGAACCAAAAATATGACTTATTTTATCTTTGTGAAAATATTGGGACACAGTGTGTTGTCAAGCTTATGAGATGCGATGCAAGTGTAAGCCACTGTGACACTATTGTTCTTTTTTTTTTTTTTTTTTTTATAAATGTCTAATGATAATGTCAATGAGGGATTTTTAATCACTGCTATGTTGAAATTGTTACTAATATTGATACTGTTGTTGATAATATTCATTTTTGTTTCACTACTTTTGGTTTGTTCTGTGTCGTGTTTGTGTCTCCTCTCAATTGCTCTGTTTATTGCAGTTCTGAGTGTTGCTGGGTCGGGTTTGGTTTTGGAATTGGATTGCATTGTTATGGTATTGCTGTGTATTGTTTTGTTGGCTTGATTAATAAAAATAAAAAAATAAAAAAAATAAAAATAAAAATAAAATAAATCGATTTTTTTAAAATGAGAATCGATTCTGAATCGCACAACGTGAGAACTGCGATTCGAATTTGAATACATTTTTTCCCACACCCCTAATAACTAGGCTAAAGCTAACTTCCGATTAGAATGGTGGGTGATACTAATAGTCGATAGTCGATACCAGACAGATACATTTGACCTGAATTTTTTTTTTTGACAAGGCATAAAAAACAAAAAACTCACGTCTATTTTCATGCAGCGACTGTTGCTATTAGTTTAATATCTCACATTCCAGTTATATACTGCTGAAAATGCATCACAGATCAAGCCAGCCATATTTACAAAAAACAATTATCATTCATTTCAAACTAAGATAGACTCAAAGTTTCACAAATCAGAAATTATGCTTTAATCAATACGTGGGATAATCAAATCATTAATCAGATTCAGATTTTAGCCTGGACCTGAACCAATGTGGTCTACAGTACATGGTGAAAAAAAGGTTAAGTGTGTCTTTATTTAATTTTCACAAATAAATGAAAGGTTTCACAAACCATAAACGTTGTTATAATGAATCTTTACACAACATTTATACTTCTTTTTTTTCACATTGTTTTCTTTCGGTCCTAATATTTCACTACAGCATTGATCAAATTATACATTGATCATGACTTTGCAAGTAAAATGTATCAGTCTTGTAGCGACTATCAGTATCGCCCATCATTCAAACCGAAAACTAACTTCAGCCTGGTTAACATCACTGCAGAGGCACGTATAGAGAGAGTATGGTCAACTCGGTTTCAAAGTTGGCCTGCAAATGGCGTCCTTTAGTCACGTGAGGAGCTTTAAGTATGGCCAGAGGCTCTCCTAAATGATTGGTCAAAAACCCCTCACGTGACTACAGGGCGCCGTTTTGAGGCCAACTTTGAAACAGAGATGTCCATACTCTCTCTATACGCCGCTCTGCATTACTGGGTTCTGGGCACCTACTCGTGGTGAGTGTAGGCAAAGGGAAGGTGAAGTTACAGACAAATCTTATCTTCACTTACAGATTGTTGCATGCACGCACACATCAGCAAAGGTAGAAGTGTAGCAAAAGTCACATGTAAATTTTTTTTTTAAAACTACCTATGAAGGTTTCCTGCTTAACACAGGCAGACTGATTTTTAAAAACCTACAAATCTGAACAAAGACACACTGTTGGCAAGATGGAAAGACAGATTTTTTTTTACACAACCAAATCCAAGCATAGACACAAATTAGAACACGGACACGTGGATCTGACTACGCACACACACAGACTGAGAAACGCATTTGCAAATGGTTTTACTACAATAATACATTCCCATAGGGTTGGGGTTTGTTTGTACCCGTATTTTCCGCACTATAAGCCGCACCTAAAAACCACAAATTTTCACAAAAGCTGACAGTGCGGCTTATAACCCGGTGCGCCTTATATATGGATTAATATAAATATTTATTTTCATAAAGTTTCGGTCTCGCAACTACGGTAAACAGCCGCCATCTTTTTTCCCCGTAGAAGAGGAAGCGCTTCTTCTTCTATGGTAAGCAACTACCAAGGTAAGCACCCGCCCCCGTAGAAGAGGAAGCGCTTCTTCTTCTACGGTAAGCAACCACCCGCCCCCGTAGAAGAAGAAGCGCGCGGGTATTACGTTTCATTTCCTTTGTGTGTTTACATCTGTAAAGACCACAAAATGGCTCCTACTAAGCGACACGCGTATAACGCAGAATTTAAACTTAAGGCAATAAGTCATGCCGAAGAACACGGAAATAGAGCAGCAGCAAGAGAATATAACATAAATGAATCAATGGTGCGTAGGTGACTTCGACGAGACGGAGCCGGCCATTTTGGATCCCGTATTCGCCCAACTTTTTAATTCGGACACCGAAGGAGAAGAATTCGAGGGATTTATGAATGAAGAATAACTTCAGAAAGTGAGCGTTATGTTTATTTTGTGTGTTGTGACATTAACGTTCGAGCAACATTAAGTTATTGATGTTGCTATTGCGCTGCACTATTTTGAATTTTACTATGTTTGTGATTGCACATTTGCACATTACCGTACATTTTGGGAGTGAACAGAGTTGTTAGAACGCTGGTTTTTAATATATTATTAAAGTTTGACTGACCTATCTGACTGTTTTTTTGACATTCCCTTTAGCGCAGTTAGATGCGGCTTATAACACGGGGCGGCTTATAGGTGGACAAAGTTTTGAAATATGCCGTTCATTGAAGGCGCGGCTTATAACCCAGGGCGGCTTATGGTGCGGAAAATACGGTATTGTGTGCGTATGTTTGTTGAGGTACCTGTGGAGTAGCATCCTTGTGCATTGATCTCAACAGAACACCGGTCATCACTTTCCATAACCAGACGGCTGTCATCTGCCTCTTTGCCCCCCATGTCTGGCCTTGCAGTGGGGGAGAGCCAAAGCAGGTGGTTGTGTTTCCGCAGATGTCTGGCCAGGAATAAGTCAGAACCAAAGATAGACACATCCTGGGGCAGGTTCCCTACAGGTAAATGGTAGTACCTGAAATGGGGAGCGTTAACAGTTTTGATTTATAATTAAATAAAGTGTTATTCACTACGGACACGACATATTAGTCAACTTAGCATCCTGCTTTGGTGATATACAGCATAATAGTTAGTTGATATGTAGAGTTGGTACCTACCTTGCCATGTCAAACGCTTGTGAGAGACAACTGTCCAAGTTCAGATAGTGGCGGATCATACGCCGGGCACCATGGCGCTGCCAATCCAGCACATTATAGCTGATTTCATCGATAACATGTACTGGCACGACAGGGAATTCTTCCAGCACGGGCATCCCTGCAGCCAGTCGCCGCAAGTCCCAGTTAGACTGCACAGCGATAAGGGTTGGCCCCCGGCGCTCCTCCTGAACACAACAAAGCATATAATTGTCCAAGGGGTGTCCAGAGCCGGAATTGATATTGGTCTGATATCAGTAAGTAAAACACATATCAAATAAGCACAATAAGCACACAAGTTGGATCTTTTATTGTATCTAAATGTGGTCACTTACAAAAGGCAAACATGGTAGGCTATACTGCAGGCCAGGAGTGTCCAAACAATTTAATTAGCAAGGGTCGCATTCAGTTTAAATTGAAAGTTGCGGAGGCCACTTTGATACATTTTGTACATTAAAGATGTTAAAAGCAAACCGATGTATCGATACATCAATATATGCTATGCTAGTTGAACAAAACAACCCCGATAGCTCTGTGTTACAGGTCACAAAAAATTGGTGTAATCTAATAACTAGGGCTGTCAAAATATTCTGTTGATTAATCACAAAAAATATTGCATTAATCATGTATATACGCAGGTTAATCACACAATTTATTTTGCTTTTTTACCTTCTATCTATTCTAACAATACATTTGCATTTGTCACCAAGTATTGGGGTCTTTTTTAAATTTAATTCAAATGGTTAAATTAATTAAAATCATGCAAGCAAGTTTATGCAACAAGTAATAATTGATTCATCTGATGTTAATAATGTATTGTTTGACATTATTACATTTTGATAATGAATCTATTTCAATTTCTACGATCTGCCAAAGGCCAATAAAAAACGAGCAGCGGGACGAAATTGGCCCATGGGTCGCACTTTGGACAACCCTGCTGCAGGCTATTAGGAGCTAGCAGCTACTGTACACCACAGCTAAGCTAGATAAGATAGACATGCGTGATATGTTTCCTTAATTGAACAACACTGCAGTCTAAAACACAACATTTGTCAATAGACACAAGTATCAAATAATTATATTTGCATAGGCAAGAAGCGTACTAGAAAATACCTAATACAAAACGTCTCTGGATCATTTAACTTTAAGCTGACATTCACTTCAAAAACAGAAATATGTCATAAGTTTAGTGTTTTCATACCTATCATTGTTATTTGAGTATTTTAACCTAATCAAACCTTTTTTATTTTTATTTTTTATTTTGTTTCAAACCTGTTCTAACATTCCACACTACAAAATAATAAAAGTATGTACCATAAGGTTACTGTGTTTCATACCTACCATTGTCCTCTATTTAACTAATTTCAGTTGATTGAACCCTTTTTTTTGGACAATAATTACAATTATAATAATAGTAATAATGTACAGGTGAAACTTCAAAAAATGTAATATCGTCCAAAGTTAGTTTATTCCAGTCAATATATTTACAATGTGAAACTAATAGGCTCATAACATGCAACTCAAGATATATGTCATGCTTTCTTTTGATATAATTTTGACTTTTATGGTTTACAGTTTATGACAACCTTGAATTAAAAATCTCATGAGGTTTTCAAAAACTGGAAGCCATGATCCTCAAAATAATAACAAATAAAGGCTTGACATATCTCCCTTGCATTTAATGAGTTTTTGTCATATATTCACATTTCATGTTAAATTGCTGACATAAATAGACCTTACACAATATTCAATTTACGGTAATCTGTACTATGATTCCTGTAGTTATCGTATCGGATTAATATCGATATCGGAAGTGAAAAAGCTGTATTGGTACACCCCTAAATTGTACACTACTGACATCATTCGTATCACTTTCTATGCACGACAAATTGTGTCCAAAGTTTTGACTGGTACTCTCATATAAAGAGATAATGTAACATTGTTTTTACCTTGTAGCTTAGCAATGTGCGTTGCAGTGCACGGTAAATAGCCTTCACATCATTCTCAGCTCGGACTTCAAAATTGTGTTTCTCTGGAGGCAGGAGGTCCTCCGTTGTCTTTTCCAGGAGGACAGTGCGCTCAGCAGTGTAGACATTACCCAGGTTGGGCATTTGGTTGCTTCTCACCTGCACGCAGAGAAAAGACTATGGAGGACTGTATTCTAACACAGGAAATGGGACTAAAAAAGCACTTTTAAAATTGCGGCGTGTCATCATCAGAAAGATGACAAAAACAAAACAAGCAGTGTGTTGCTCTTACAGTGTCCAGAACAAAGATGTTGGCTTTGCGCTGAGAGGGGATGAAGAGACCAAACAGAGCCTTGTGACCCTGACTGTGATGGTACAGGTACATGTGGCGAACACTGCCTGAAAGCAACACAAACATAACATAGAACAATTGCAAAACATCTTTATGCAAGGTCCAGTTGAATTGGTAAATCAAATTACTACGCTGATGAGTGCTAATACCTGGCTCCAGGTAGCTGAACTGGGCCAGAGACCTCATCTCCAAATGCTCCAAATCAAAAGTGTCGGCCTCTCTGCCGCCCAGATCTCTTCCAACACGCTTGTTTACCATGCAGACACATCCCAGCTGCACGAGTGCACGAAACAACAATGGCACCTAAAAAAATGGAATGTCAAAATGGACAATAGTCATAATCAAATTATTTAAAACCGGCCTGCGCATCCAAATAAGGTACAATACATGCATTTTATTAACAACGCCTTTACAAATATAATATTGCAATTTTATTTAGCTGAGTCAGAGAGGTATACATTTAAAAATATGTTTCACTAATGTGGTTGTAATTAGGAACGGTGTTGAATTGCACCTGTGCATTTGACCTATGATGAATTTAGTTTTTTCTGACTTACAAATGTTACAATATTGGATACTCGTGTATGCCAAAGCGTCAAATCCTAAGGTTCATGCATTCTGGCGTAAGCTTTCACGCAGTTTTGGATTCCTCTGTTTGCAGGGTTTTGCAGCCTGGTTACATCGTGATGCCAGAGCGAGGTGGAATCACTTATTTAACGTTAAATCAAGCTCTACCCCCTTTGTCACAAGCTACGAAGAAACACAAAAAAAGTAAGCTAAAGTATTATTTTTATATAATCTTGGCATGCCCATAACACCAACATGCAACATGCAGTGACAAATTCTGCTGTAAGCAGCTTTTTTAATGCATAGTCTGAATCGATTTTAAAGTGTGGAGGTGTACCTAATATTGTGACCGGCTGAAACTATGTTTATGCAGTTTATTTTCGATTGTGTCTGGGAAAAAATATTGGTGACGACTTCAAGATATACATTTACACAGTAATCATTTTCAAAAGATAAATTAAAATAATTTTGGAGAGGGTGAGACGTGGTTTCATTTGCAATCTGGGAATGCCAGAGTCGAACATCTTGCAGACTGACTCGAAAAAACGGTGACCATGGAAAAAAAATTTAAATCAAAGAAAATGCAATACATATTATCTGGGCCACAAGGAAATGTTTTAAATGTAGATTAAAATAATTATAGGTCCCCTTTAAAAAAGTGTCCAGCCAGTATAAAACCGTTGGTCTGCGTATGATACCTGTGTTTCATAGACCCCTTCGATGTCTGGGGCCGAGAGGTCAGCATTGATCTCGTTGATGTGCTCCTGGTACATGTCCTCTGGCACACAGTACTCATAAAGGTAGTACACTATGTTGGAGCGAGGGAGCATGCGGTTCACCTGAAACCAATTCAAATAAAAACATATTTCATACGTTCCCTTGAAATCACAGGCCGCCCTTACTGTGTACCTTTTTGTATGTGGGTCCCTCCTCTTGTTTTGGGACTTTCTGGTTGACATAGAAGATGCGAGGGATGTTGAGCTTCATGCAGTGGAGGTCATTCCCAATTACAGCCCACAGCTTGTACAGGCCAGGGTGGCTAGTTTCTGCAATCTGAAAGACACCATAAGCATCAACATATTCATCTACTATGATTTAGATATATAGGGTGTTGTTGGTGAGTTCCCGTAGGCCCACCTGCACTATTTGCCAGGGCATGTCCAGGATGCTGCGAGCCGTTTTGCGGAGAAAGCTTCCCAAGCCCGTGTTGGGTCCATCTCTGATGACTCCACCGCCTACAGGCTGGGACTCGCCATCCAGCAGCCGCCTCTTCTTTTTTCTCTCCTTCCTCTGCCTCAGCTGCAGCTCCCATTTTTTCTTATGGTAACGCAGCCACACAAGACGCTCCTCCTGTACGCAAACATATTTAAGACGTTTTAAGGTTTGAACGACGACGTTAGGTGTAGTGTTTTGTGTGCAATATCCAGTCCCGCCAGGATCTTGTCGGCTTTGATTGTGATTGCTGCACCTTAAAATGCCTGTATTTGGAGCAGTAAGTGTCCCTAGTAACCTTAACTTAAATATTATAAACTTATCACTTTCCTCTGGCATTGTTCCCCTAGCATTCAAGAAAGCGGTTATTCATCCTCTGCTCAAAAGACCTAACCTTGATCCTGACCTCATGGTAAACTACCGACCGGTGTCCCAACTTCCCTTTATTTCGAAAATCCTCAAAAAAATTGTCACACAGCAGCTAAATGAACACTTAGTGTCTAACAATCTCTGTGAACCTTTTCAATCCGGTTTCAGGGTTACCCACATATGCGGTCCTCTCCAAGGTTTCTCATAGTCATTCACATCCACGTCCCACTGGGGTGAGTTTTTCCTTGCCCTTATGTGGGCTTTGTACCGAGGATGTCGTTGTGGCTTGTGCAGCCCTTTGAGACACTTGTGATTTAGGGCTATATAAATAAACATTGATTGATTGATTGATTGAACTTAACAAAGCACAAAATTGGAAAACAAAGACTGTATAGATGTTTTAGCCGTTTTATATGACACTTATAGTCATTGTCAATATCGTACTGTTTTGAATTATTAAAATTAGTGCAGTCAAATTATTCATTATTTAAATCAGATTAATCACACTTTTCAATCTGGATTAATCATGATTAATACCAGTTTATTACTCGCTTGCATAATTTAAATTACATTTAAACAAAGACCCCAATATTTGAACACCAATGCAATCATATTGTCATAATGTCATCCAGGAAGATTTTTTTTTAAATGTTTTACTTGAATACACATCATTTATTTAATCAAAACTTGATAAAGTTTTACAGTAACTAAAGTCCAGTCAGGGTGTATTTTGGAGTGAAATTCACCAGTGAGCACACTAGTATGAGTCTCCTCACTCATCTTTGCACTGACATACGCATTGACCTGATCACTGACCGCAGAACAACCCGCGCAGCCTTTCATGTACCCATCCGAAGTTAAGGTAAAGGAGCATGTGCAGTCAAAAGATATTGCGTTATTAATTTACGTACGTATGTATACACGATCAATGCAATACTTTTTTTATGATTAATCACATGACTTAACTTGTTATTTTGACAGTCCTAATTATAACGAATAACAGTAATAATTTCAGAAAAAAACATCACCAAAGACTTCCTTATTATTGTCTCTCTGCTCTGTCGTCCACGAGTTGCAAACATTCTGTATGCTTGTTTTATGCTTGAAAAGTGTTTGTCCATCTTTAACAATCATTTACATTTCAAAATATTGTAATCCACACATTTAGAACATTTGTGAACTGTTGAGAGCGATCTATATCGCAAATTTTTGTTGGTAAATGAGAGATGAGGGATTATCGTCACACGTCAACATCTCTAAAATCTTTACTAGGTCGGCATCGCAAATAAAAATCTGTTCTTAATTGCCTTACCTTGGATAGATAAATACTAAATAAATAAATACCGAGGTAATGAGGACACCGGTATGTTCCGAAATGTTTATATACTATTATAATAATAATAATAATAATGATGGATTAGATCAGGGGTGTCAAACTCGTTTTCTTTGAGGGCCACATCGCAGTTATGGTTGCCCTCAGAGGGCCGCGTTTAACAATGAGTAATATATGAATATACATGTATATATATAATACATTAACAATATATTTTATTTACATAAGCTGCAAAAAAATATTTACATTTTACTTTAAAAACTGGGAGCTCAGTCGCCAGACATTTACAGCAAAAGCAGTGGGTTTTTTACAGCATATAAAAAAATGTAATGAATAGAATGGAATGGAAAAACAATACCACTGTTTTTAGCGGTAAAATTCAAGCAACAGAGCTACCAGTTTTGGGGTTTTTTTTAACCGTAAAATCTTGTTGTTTCAATGTTTTTTTTTGTTTGTTTTTTAATCTTTTAGTGTCTTACTGTACATGGAAAAAACAGTACCAAAGTTGATTTTACAGTAAAAAACTAAGTCGGTGGAATTCAACCGTAAAATCTATTGTCAATTTTACAGCCTACAATTTGATTGATAATTTGTTTTGAAATTAAAAGTCAAGCAGATATTTAAGTACAGTATTAACCTTTATGTTAATAAAAAATATTTTTAGATTACAGAGGGGTTAGTGCGTCTGCCTCACAATACGAAGGTGCTGAGTAGTCTGGGGTTCAATCCCCATCTCATCTTTCTGTGTGGAGTTTGCATGTTCTTCCCGTGACTGCGTGGGTTCCCTCCGGGTACTCCGGCTTCCTCCCACCTCCAAAAACATGCACCCGGGGATAGGTTGATTGGCAACACTAAATGGTCCCTAGTGTGTGAATGTGAGTGTGAATGTTGTCTGTCTATCTGTGTTGGCCCTGCGATGACGTGGCGACTTGTCCAGGGTGTACACCGCCTTCCGCCCGATTGTAGCTGAGATAGGCTCCAGCGCCCCCCGCGACCCCGAAGGGAATAAGCGGTAGAAAATGGATGGATGGATGATAATATAAAATTTTGATAATATTGAATTTTAAAAGATATGCAATTGCATGCAGTACATGATTCTTAATGTCAAAAGGGAAAGAACAAGTATATTTAGTAAGAAAAGAATAAGCATTTTATTAACGCATATTATTTCCAGGCTTTCGCGGGCCACATAAAATAATGTGGCAGGCCAGATTTGGCCCCTGGGCCTTGAGTTTGACACCTGTGGATTAGATTTATATAGCGCTTTTCTATCGACTAGATACTCAAAGCGCTCACAGAGAAGTGAGAAGCCATTATTCATTCACTCCACATTCACACTTAGGTTGTGGTAAGCTACTGCATTACCCAGAAGGCTTAGCGGTGTATACAGGAACCAGAAGTATGGCTGAGCTATGCAGGAGTACAACAATTATGCAGTTTGAGTAATAAAGACTTGCTATACTGCTTCCTTTACACAAAAAAACATACGTTTTGCTTGGAAAGTTGACGTGTGTGTTTGAGCGCTGCTCAGAAACAAATTCTATTGGCAAAAATGACGCTGATAGGTCAAACTGCCTGTGGAAGTTGCAGCATTGAACAAAGTAGCGAGCCTGCGCATAATTTGCCAGAGTTGGTTGAATTTGTGTCGCGTCTCAAATTCCTGGAGCGACTAAATATCCTGTATAGTCATTAGAATTTTTTTTTATGATGGGTACCGGTAAGTATTGTCCATCTTATTATTTATGTATTGTATCTCAAACACTGATAATGACAAAGCAAGTTTAATTACAATCTGATCTCGAATGGAATTTCACAGTGGTTCAATTTACTTGGAAAATGTAGTAAATTGTCTACCTGTGTTGTGCCCGTAGTTGGCGGCGGCCCCAGGACCTCTCGCCAGGATTGAGTGAGCTCAAGATCCTGAGACTCGACCTGGCTGTTATCCCCCTGAGACGCTCGCTTCCTTTTTGTGCTGATGGGGATGGCCGGCTGCAGAGGCCTGGCTGGCATCCCAAAGTCCTCCATGTCAGAAACTGGACGGCTCGTGAGGGGCTGATGAGCCACCTGAAGGAGAACCACAAATATTCAACCCCCAAAGTATTTCCTTTACACATACTGGGAGCATACTAGACTTGTATTTACTGTTGATGTCTCGGTCTTTTGTTTAACTCCTAACAGGATACCTTACCCAATAAAGATTTAAGGAGTTTTCTTGCTGTGAGGTAACCTACCTGCCTCTTGCCCTCACTGGTGAACAATTCGCTGATTTTCTTTTGCTTGTAGATGTCATTTTTCTCAAGAAGTTTCTTGTGAAGCCAGTCGGGATGTTGCACTCGTGGAACCGGATTCTTCACCTAATCATTAACACAAGGTAAACAGATGATACCGAGATGAGAAAACAAATGTTGCTTTTTTTAAAATGTAAATAAGGTAGTTAAAACATAATTCCTTTCAGTGTTACCCACAGGACGGGAATGTATATATGATGCAAAATTATATAATTGTGTCATAATTGCACAACTGTCCATGGGGTAAAACTCAGTGTGTGTGGACTAGGAATGTAACGATAAACGGTTTTAATGACAACCGCGGTAAAACTCCCGCCGGTTAGTATTACCGTTTTAAATAAAAATTATGGAAAAGTGTCTAAGTTACACATTTCGGGGGGAAAAAACACCCTGTGTTACAAAACTCAAATGTCCACTGCAAAGGATGCTCGTTGTTTTTAGTCTTTTTTAGTGTCCGAGTTACGAATTTTGGAAAAAAAAAAACTAACCCTGTAATGAAAAAGACAAAAGTTAACTCTAGAGAATGATGGTTGTTTTAGGTCTTTTTTAGTGTCCGAGTTACAAATTTTGGGACAAAAACAAACCCTGTAACGCAAAACACAAATGTCCACTGCAGAGGACGCTGTTTATTTTTGGTCTTTTTTTAAGTGTCTGAGTTACCCATTTCAGAAAAAACTAAACTCTTAAATACAAAAGACAAATGTTTACTACAGAGGACGCTGGTTGTTTTTTTTTTTTATAGTGTCCGAGTTACAAATTTGGGAAACCCCCCCTCCCCTGTAATGCAAGCACAAATGTCCACTGCAGAGGACTCTTGTTGTTTTTGGTCCTTTTTTAGTTTCCGGGTTACAGATTTCGAAAAAATAACCTGTAAAGCAGGGGTGTCCAAAATGCAGCTAAGTTTTTAACAGCCCGCGGCACAGTCTAAAATATTATTATTAAAAATAACAAATAAAAAACATAAAATCGTTAATAACACAAAGCAGACATGCATGCTATTTCTTTCCTTTAAAAAAAAAGTATATACGGTATATCGCATTTGTTTTGAAAAGGAAAAATATCAAATGTTTTGAAAATGAAAAATAATAAAATGGGCATCGCATCCTTTGATTTATCAGTGTGTGGCTCTCAGTAGCTCTCTTGTCCTGGGCATGACGTTAAAGTGCATCCGGCAGTGGAGGCTCCTCTAAAGGGTCTTGGGCCACTAGGAGGTTAACCCCTTTACTACTCTTACCCCAGGTGGCCCTTGGCAAAGGACTAGTACCTGACTGCCCCCTAGCCAGGGATACGGTGAAGACCTCAACGGCGGAACAGGCGGAAGACGGTAAATGTAAGAACCACCACAACAGCTGCGATGGCGGAAGAAGGCACCCTCACATCCATGTGGGCCCAGTTATGGGGAAATAACAACCCAAGACCTCAACGGTGGAACAGGCGGAGGATGATTGCTAAACCTATGGAGCGTCACAACGGCTGGGATGGCGGATGAAGGCTGCAGCAGAAAAGGGTCCCCAGTCGTCTTGGACTCCATGCCACTGGACCCTGACCCGGATCTGTCAAGGATCGTGTGGTGACTGTCTGTGCACCAGTCTCCCCACGTTGGGGCGGTATTGCTCGGTTGGTAGAGTGGCCGTGCCAGCAACTTGAGGGTTCCAGGTTCGATTCCCGCTTCCGCCATCCTAGTCACTGCCGTTGTGTCCTTGACCGCCGATGATGATGATGGCTTTCAGTTAAAGAAAAGTTTGGACACCCCTACTGTAAAGTTAAACACAAATGTCCACTGCAGTGGAAGCTGGTTCTCAGAAGGCTACGGACAGACAAACATCACTTTCCCTAAGTGAGGATTGAACGTACGCTGCCGGCATAGAGATCATGCAAGCCAACTACGAGATCATCAGTGACTAGAGGAGATGCATTTTTCAAATATTACCTGTTGAAGAGCAGCAGGGATGGTGATGATTTTCTGGATAGCACTTCCAAGCCTTTCTATGTAGTAATTCCAGTCGAGGATCTGCGAGGACCAGGCAGGACAACGTGATGCAAGACAAGAATACTTTGCACAAAAACTCAATTTCCTTCCATATACTTACAGCACGAATGTCAAAGTCATGCAGACTGGGCATCTTCAGCCATTTACGCAGGAAATGTTTGGTCACGCTGGTCTCGGCTTGGAAGATGGCCAAAGGAATAGCTCTGATGGCAGACACACAAATTAGCCAAGGAATTGCTAAACCCCATGAGAGCATAGTTTCTATCTGAATATTTCCCTACCTCTCTGTGACAGGAGAGCCCTCTGGCTTTCGTGAGATAACGTAACGACAACTTAAACCAGCGTCCTTCACCATCTGGTCTCCCAAGAACTCTGCCAGTCTCTTTGCTGTGCTGATGGAAGTGGACTTTTGCTCTCCGTAGTCCTCCAACTTCTTGGACATGGAACGATTCTCTGAAATCAGTTCAAACAGCTCGGCGTCCGGCATGTTGGCGGCCTGTGGGGAAAAAATTAAATGACCCATCAACATATGAGGACTCTATTTATTTTGCAACGTGACACGTTGACTTTCAAAACTTGTGTGAAAGTGCCATTACCTTGCTGTACAGGACATCCAGCCAATAGTCAGCCACTTTGGCTACAGACGCATAAACCTCCTCCAGGGAGGTACCTTTAAGGAAAGCCTCAAACACGGAAGACTGGAAAATTTTAATAAGCTGGAGCTCCCCTCTTCTTTTCACTTCAAAACCCTTCAGCTCAGCCAGGGACCCATCTTCATTGAACACAGCGTACCTAAAATGCAAAGTTAACTCTTAACAAAAGTAACAATGCTGATTGACACTAAGTTTTATTCATTTGACATTTTATTTTACACTTTATTATAAGGGTGCTCAAAAAATGTATTCACCACCCAATCGCAATTCTTACTTATCCCAAATTTAAATTGATTCATAATTTAAAAAAATGTATTGAAAATAATAAAAAAAAATTAAGAATTTATTTTTAAAAACAAGTTTTTAGGCCATCTACATGCTTACTACCTGCGCGTGTACGTCAGATACCAAATAATACATTGCGATAATCGGTTTGAATCAAGAATCGTGTTGAATCAAATCATCACCCCACAAATCGGAATAGGATCGAATTGTGAGGTGCCCAAAGATTATCACCTCTACTTTATATATTTTATACATTTATATATTTACATATACCGTATTTTTCGTACTAAAAGACGCAGTTTTTTTCATAGTTTGGCCGGGCTCCAGTGCGATTTATACATGTTTTTTTCCTTCTTTATTATGCATTTTCGGCAGGTGCGACTTATACTCCGGTGCGACTTATACTCCGAAAAATACGGTAGTATTTTACATCAAAAATTCAGAACTGGTTTTCCGCAACACTTATTTTCTATCAAAAAGGTGTTACTACCACATTTTCCAACCAATTTCAACAGTTCTAATGTCCAAATGCTCTTTGCTAATGTTACTTGAATGCTGGCATGTTATTTTTTTCCGAAGCTAATTATACAGGTATACACCTTAGGGTCATCTAATTTGTTACTTGACACATGCTAACTTGTAGCATGCTAACGTCAACATGTTAGCTTTTTAGCTCATTTTGCAGG
The DNA here is from genome assembly GCF_033978685.3 of Nerophis lumbriciformis. Classification (NCBI taxonomy): domain Eukaryota; kingdom Metazoa; phylum Chordata; class Actinopteri; order Syngnathiformes; family Syngnathidae; genus Nerophis; species Nerophis lumbriciformis. The sequence continues at coordinate 33,338,457 of NC_084559.2, read as the reverse complement.
CGTGCACTTTAGAGTCATAGAACTTGGTACTAGATGCATGCTAACTGTTGGCATACTAAATTTTATAAATAATTTTACAGGTATACCATCGGTCATAAATGTGTACTTGAAACATGCTAACAATTAGCATTCTAACTTTTTGTAGCTGATTTTGCAGGCGTACACCTCAGAATCATATAACTTGGTACTTTACACATGCTAATTGTTAGCATGCTAATGTTGACTTGTTAGCTGCACTGTCTTCTCATCTGCGAACATCAAATAATTATTTACGGTAGTTTTTTTACAAACTAGATCCATCCATCCATTTTCTACCGCTTGTCCCTATTGGGGTCGCGTGGGGTACTGGAGCCTATCTCAGCTGCATTCGGGCAGAAGGCGGGGTACACCCTGGACAAGTCGCCACCTCATCACAGGGCCAACACAGATAGACAGACAACATTCACACTCACATTCACACACTAGGGCCAATTTAGTGTTGCTAATCAACCTATCCCCAGGTGCATGTCTTTGGAGGTGGGAGGAAGCCGGAGTACCCGCAGGGAACCCACGCATTCACGGGGAGAACATGCAAACTCCACACAGAAAGATCCCGAGCCCGGGATTGAACTCAGGACTACTCAGGACCTTCATATTGTGAGGCACATGCAATAACCCCTGTTCCACCGTGCTGACCTTTTTTCATTTTTTTTTTACAAACTCCTACTGGATAAATTCTGAAATGTTTAGAAGTTTTTGCATGCTAATTTTATGTAGCTTTCTAGCAATGTCTGTCATTTATTATGACACATGGTGATATCAGTCATAAAATAGGTAATTGCAGCATAATAGCACCACCTGTTATTTTTCCTGAGGCCATAATGTCTATTAAAGGGAAGATCACTATTTGAAATCTGGTATTTTGCCATACCTTTTCTTTAACTTCTTCCCTTCTTCTTTAGAGGCAGGCAGAATCATGGCTAGATATGGGCCGTCCACCTCGAAGAAGATGCTGTTTTCTGCCTTGACGTTGTATGTGAGTGACGCGGGGTCAACCAGCTCGTGATATTGATCATTGGTGAAGCCCTCCTTCACCAGGATGTTCAGCATGGCACCTGGGTAGGAGATGGTCACCTTGGACTTCTTCTCGTTACTTGTCTTCACTACAAAGTTCTCCGGAAAGGTGTTGGGCAGGACGCACCAGATACCGTCTGTATCCAACTCAAGTGGCCTCCTGAGTCACAACAAAGTAGAATGTCACATCAATTATTGCTACTTAGGTAAAATAGCAGGCATTACTCACCCAATTTGTTCAATGAGCTCTCGAGCTCTAGTGATGATGTTGGCACCAGTGTAGCACACGATGCCAGCCATCTCCATAGAGTACCAGCGTGCCCTAGTGGCACAATAAAAACAGCAGCAGTTGAGATCGTTTTCCACATAGGCCAAATTTTGTTTGATGAAAACAGAGTTAACTCGCACCCTTTCCTCATGACGTAACCATAAAAGGAATTGAGGATACACTTGTGAGCCAGCTGAAGAGACTCGTACAAAATCTCCATGTTTTTGCAGCGCTTAACCTCGGCGGCGTCTCCTTTATCTTGAGCTGCAGACAGTTTCTTCTTCCATACCTTAAGGGACAAGACGTACAAAACGCATTTGAAGAAAACATTTTTGTGTGGATAAGAGGTGACATTATGAGATTCTGCAATCAAAAAAAAGACCCACTGTTATAATTAAATCATACTTTTTTTCCCCAAATAAAGCTTACATTCAGGATTAGCTCAGGCTTGTCCCGACTCATGCATTTGAGACGCTGCAATATCCTGTCTTTGTGACATGATTACCATTGGACAGTGATTACAGTATAGTTCCATTAGTAGAAAAAATTGAATAATCAAGGTTTGTTTATTCCAGCATTCTAAGCACAACTAATATATGACATAGGCTCATAACATGCAACTCAAGATATTTCAAGCCTTCTTTTGATATAATTTTGATAAATATGGCTTACAGCAGACCTGGGCAAATTAAGCTTTTCAATCTAGCCCGCCGGACATTCCCAAATATTTGTTTTAGATCTTTTAGAAACTATAGCTGCTATTATGATGTGCAGTGATGTTTTCAAATTACCGTAAGTCTTGAACTATACATAGTATTTCAATGGTTGTAATCTGTGCTTTTGCATTATTTACTACTTACTATTGTAATTTAAGTCACAGCAGCTCAGACGAGGCACCAAGCAATGTGGGTGGGGAGCGTTTTGTGGAGAATGCATATAAAACATATATGCATTCTCCACAGTTTCCACAGAGGCCAGCCTGAAATGCGGGTGTCAGGGACAGACACGGAAGGAGATATTTACAAGAAAGTTCTAAAGCTTAGTGATGTATCAGATATATCAGATTTTAGGTTGTTTTTTTTTCCCTTAGCGTTCATATTTCGCTGTGTTTGTTGCATTTTTGTTGCGTTTCGCTTGATTGTAAAATATATCGATTGAGAGGGGGTGTGACGTTCCTATGTTGTCAATAGTCAGTGTTTTATCGTTCAAAGTTAATAATGTAAATCGCACATTCTTTATTTTTATATACTTTCTGTCTCATTCAGTAAAAAAAAAATTTAAATCCCATTCCGTTTTTCAGGCAGTCTGTCATAACTTTTTTAGCATTCAATCAGACATTATTGTGAGTGTTATTGTGAAAGTGAGTGTGAAGAAAGAAAGAAATAATCAAAAAATACGACAGAGGGTGTACTTAACTTGGTGAAGCAATTCAAGCTTATCGCTGCTAGTCTGCACCATACGGAAGCAGAATGAGTCTAACGCCAGACGAAAATGTTAAATTAATATCTAATCGGCGAACATTTACCATTGCAAATATGGAATATATAGAAAATGTGCTCATGGTGTGTAACAGAGAAAGAACTGGAAAGAGATACACTCTCCAAGGTGAATGCTGTACATTATTATTACATTACTTCATAAAACTACTGTAGTTGTTTGTAGTATATTATATTGTATTGTTTTCATCTGTACGTTTTTCTTTTTAAAAGGCATGTTACATGTTAAAATTGTGCTGTTTTGAGGTTCGAAGCACCGATTAAACTGATTTCAATTACTTTCAATGGGCGACATTGATTTGAGATACAGTACAAGGGTTTTGAATTAGGAGCTCTGTCACACAACCAATTAAGCTTGTATGTTGAGGTATTACTGTATGTACTACTATAAACATTATATGCAAGATAACATATGGTTTTGATAGCCATTTGTTCCTACTAAGCCTGTTTGTTAGCTGGCTGTATTATGCAAAAATAAATGGATGGATGGAAAACGACAACCAAGCAATGTGGTCCAAAACCTGCACCACAAAAGGATTGTGATTCGGTGTTGCTTAATTCAAAGTGAATCAGATGTCTTTAGTGGAAGAAAGTAAACAGCCAACATGATTATGTGTGTTGCAAAGGCATGTACCTTGTGCAGCCCTTTAAATTCATATCGTCGATCCCTGAAAGCTCGAACAGTGTCTACATAGAAAGAGTTTTCCCTCTGACAGATAGTGGTGACTCGCTCCTCCAGCTTGGTGATGTGTGTCTTCTTATAGGCCTTCTTGCAGTAGTCTGACACACAAAAACAACCTATGTCAGGACTGGCTTTGGCAAAGAGAGCATCAAAACAAACCAGTGAAAAAGAAAGAAGCACCCGCAAGACGTTTTTTCTCATGCTTGGCCTGTTCCTCCCGGTTGAGAGTGTGGAAGGCCCGAGGCGGTCCATTGGGGTAGAACGGGGGGAACTTCTCGGATTCCAGTTGCTGCTGGATGCGGTGGAACTCACTGCGGCTGGCGGGCACTACGGGAGAAGGGTGTGACATATTTTCAAATAATCGCCAGTGGTTTATTTTCCATACATCCATTTTCTACCGCTTGTCCCTCTCAGGGTTGCGGGGGTGGCTGGAGCCTATCCCAGATGCATTCGGGCAGAAGGCGGCGTACACCCTGGACTAGTCGCCACCTCACAAACTTACTGATTTCCCCTCTCCAGCGCCAGGCCATCCTCCTCTGACATGTTGCACCTGGTTTATTAAAGTCACAGGCGGCACACGTGGCTTCATCCACCATGGCAGAAGGCTAAATGAGATATCAGAACATGTAGTTAGTTTTAGTGCATGGTTCATTCGTATATCTGTCCTTTTACCTGTAGGCGGTTGGTTAGGATGATATTAGGGTACATTGCTCCAACATCAAGATGGTATATGAGTGGGCATTCAATCCGGTTCGGAACCTCTTTCAGGAGAGTCAGCTTTTTTTTGATCTCATCACAGACCTGGAAACATACCAGATAACTTTACTTCAAACTGGAACGGGAATCAATCGAGCAGAGACCACACAAACCTCCCTTTTTTAAAAGCGTACACCTTCATAGAGACACATCTACTTCATACAGTTAAATCCTAAAATTATTCATATCATGGCAAAATTTTAAGGAGAATTTACTTCTTTATTTTTTGAATGTGTATCTTGTGTTTGGAGGTGACACAAAAAAACAAAACACTGGAATAAATTGTGTAAGAGATGCAGTATAAATGAAAATATTTACTAATGTGTTTTACATTTATTGAAACTTATTTTTGAGGAAATATTCCATTCTAAAAGGATCTGGTCAATCTTAGCATAATCTATTCTATAGCAGTAGTTGTCAAACTTTTTTCACCTAGTACCACCTCAGAAAATACTTGGCTCTCCAAGTACCATCATAATAACCAGCATTAAAATACAGTAGCGTACGAGGCCTGAGTATTCATTAAAACAAGACAGCTGTTTTATTTAACAAGTATATTTAGTATATACCGGTATTTTTAATTTAACTGTTGGAACAGTAACACTGTGTTTGAAAATGTTAAGGGATTCTTTGGCGTACCCCTAGATGGAGCCCACCAGTTTGAGAATCATTAATCTAAAGCAGGGGTCCCCAAACTCTTTGATTCGGGGGCCGCATTGGGTAAAAAAAATTTGGCCGGGGGCCGGGCTGTATACATATATATATATACATATATATATATATATATATTCTGAGCGCGATAATGTCACATTATTGATAGGAAAATGCATTTTTAGACAATATAATTTTAAAAAAAGTGGGTAGGATACACCGAGAGTAACAAACAGTAGAAAATGGATTAGAAAGGACAGATTTAAAAAAATTATAATTTAATTTTTATTTTATTTTTATTTTTTTAACTTGGGACTTCCCGCGGGCCGTAGTTTGGGGACCCCTGATCTAGAGCATTCTGGTTAACTATGCTGCACATTTAAAACATTATATATACTTGTATTGAGAAAGGGAATTAATCATTTTGAACATTAAACTTTTTTTCAAAAACTAAATGAATTTTTATCCAATTGTTATGTCCAACACAAAGTCTTACGTTTTTTTGTCACTTAATGTGTCGTCATTTTTCCTTAAAATTTGGCCATGATGTATTGGTATTTGGTTGTTAATACGTGATTCATTAGAAAAGAACATTACAAAACTAAATACTTCCTACTTCCTGTATGAAACCCATGTTAGTGTTTTGAAAATGAGTTGAGTTGATTTTGCACAACCTACTAACTCACTAGGATAAAGAAATAAAAAAGAATCAATCGATTAATACAAAAATTGTTGTTCTTTTGTTTTACTTCATTAAAGTTGGTGACTTGCTCCAGAGGTATTTTCTCCTCTTCCTCGATGGCGTGACGTATGGTTCGCTCAACTCTTTCAGAAAGGAAGTCAAATGCGGCTGGGTTCTGTCAACAAGTCAATCACTAGTTAAAAACATGTTTAGGAAAAAATAATTAAAGAGAGGCGGTGGGCTGTACCATTTTGAAACGGCAGGGGATGTCACTTCGGAACACACCGGACTCCAATGCCTCCACATGGCCGCCCACGTACGTCTCAGAGTCTAAGACGTGGCCGCTATCTGTTAGCTTGTTGAATACCTGCTCCTGCTTGTTGGGGAAGACAATGTTGGCGTGGAAGGCCTGCACCATGAGCAGAGCTTCGCATAGTGTACCAGAACCCTTGCGTAACACCTGCATTTAGAGGAAGAGAGTCAGTGTCTAACTAGAAGTCGAGACATGTAATACAGTATGCCGAAATTGAGTAAACAAACCTCATCCGGCTCCATAGGAATGATGGTGCACAATGCAAAGATGAAGGGGTGAACGTATTTCATGTAGAGGTAATATGTAGCCACTGCATCTGACACAGAGTAGGTGGCTAAAGTCTGACAAGAAAAAAAAGGTTGCATTTCTTCATCATGAGCTGAAAATGTCAGATGCATTCCCATACCTGTGGTTCCTCTGTTGCCATGCGGCACATCTCCTCTGGGTCCACCTCCACGGGGTCATAGCCAAGTTTAGCCTTTGCTGCAGCCTTTAGATTTTGACTGCCCATGGGTAGGTAGCTGTCTCTCTTAACCCACCTAACACACAAGAGAAACAAGCTTATAAATCAGGCCCTTTGCTGTAACTCTACCTCTTTTCTAGCATTTAAAGAAACAAAAACACAAAATATTGATGCATCAAATGCTGAAGAAATATTATGGGTGAGTAGAATTAGTTAAACTCAAAATGTTTGTTAGATTCAACACTTAAGGACAAATAGTGCAAAGTTTCACATCACCTCAACTTAAGAGTGCCTCAACTTAAAAGTGTTTGAGATAAGAGCGGTCTCTCTGCTAATTGTTATTTAAAGGCCTACTGAAACCCACTACTACCGACCACGCAGTCTGATAGTTTATATATCAATGATGAAATCTTAACATTGCAACACATGCCAATACGGCCGGGTTAACTTATAAAGTGCAATTTTAAATTTCCTGCGAAACTTCCGGTTGAAAACGTCTAGGTATGATGACGTATGCGCGTGACGTCGATGGTTGAAACGGAAGTATTGGGACGCCATTGTATCCAATACAAAAAACTCAGTTTTCATCGCAAAATTCCACAGTATTCTGGACATCTGTGTTGGTGAATCTTTTGCAATTTGTTTAATGAACAATGGAGGCTGCAAACAAGAAAGCTGTAGATGTGATCGGTGTATTAGCGTCTGGCTACAGCAACACAACCAGGAGGACTTTGACTTGGATAGCAGACGCGCTATCCGAAGCTAGCCGCCGACCGCATCGATGATCGGGTGAAGTCCTTCGTTGCTCTGTCGATCGCTGGAACGCAGGTGAGCTTCGGTGTTGATGAGCAGATGAAGATTCGCGTAGGTGGAGAGCTAATGTTTTTATCATAGCTCTGTCGAGGTCCGTAGCTAATTTAGATTCAATGGCGTCGTTAGCAACAGCATTGTTAAGCTTCGCCAGGCTAGAAAGCATTAACCGTGTACGGTAGTTACAGGTCCATGGTTTAATAGTATTGTTGATTTTCTGTCTATCCTTTCAGTCAGGGGTTTATTTCTTTTGTTTCTATCTGCAGTTAAGCCCGATGCTATCACGTTAGCTTCGTAGCTAAAGTGCTTCACCGATGTATTGTCATGGAGATAAAAGTCACTGTGAATGTCCATTTCGCGTTCTCGACTCTCATTTTCAAGAGGATATAGTATCCGAGGTGGTTTAAAATACAAATCCGTGATCCACAATAGAAAAAGGAGAGAGTGTGGAATCCAATGAGCCCTTGTACCTAAGTTACGGTCAGAGCGAAAAAAGATGCGTCCTGCACTGCACTCTAATACTTCACTCTCACGTTCCTCATCCACAAATCTTTCATCCTGGCTCAAATTAATGGAGTAATCGTCGCTTTCTCGGTCCCAATCGCTCTCGCTGCTGGTGTAAACAATGGGGAAATGTGAGGAGACTTTCAACTTGTGACGTCACGCTACTTCCGGTACAGGCAAGGCTTTTTTTTTTATCAGCGACCAAAAGTTGCGAACTTTATCGTCGTTGTTCTATACTAAATCCTTTCAGCAAAAATATGGCAATATCGCGAAATGATCAAGTATGACACATAGAATGGATCTGCTATCCCCGTTTAAATAAATAAAAATTCATTTCAGTAGGCCTTTAAGTTGTAAGCAAAAATTTGACTTACAAACATCCCTGCCATTAGTTGGCGTAGCAAATATCATAGTGAACCCCGTAAGATCCGCCCAAAACATCTGATCTTACGTGCTAGTATTAGCTTATAGCTTAAGATAACTTTGTTCTGTTGATCTCCAGGAAGGAAATGGGTGTGAAGGAGTGTGATCAGAGAAGAAACGGATGATATTCTTTGAAATAAAGAAAGAAATCATCAAAAACATGACTAAATGTGTCGCCAACTTGGCAAAACAAGTGTAGTTTATCACTGCTCGTCTGCGTAATACTTAAGCAAAATTAGTCTAATGGCAGTTAAGAATGTAAAAATAATATCTAAACAGCGGACATTTTTTAATGAAAATATGGAAAAGCTGCTGATGGTTTATTTGACAGATATTGTAAAAGCACACTCTCCAAGGTAAATGCTGCACATTATTATCATATAACTTCATAAAACTACTGTGGTTGTTTCTACTATATCCTACTGCGGGGGTTATTAACCCTTTTTTACCTCGGGGTCCAATTTTTCCAATACAGAGGGGCCCTGGCCCACTCAAATATAACTCTGAATTAAAAATCTTATTCTTAGGCCTAGGCCTTAGGCCTAGGTCAGGCCTATTAGGAAAAATAAGTATTAAAAATTAAGCGGTACAAAATGGATGGATGGAATTTACATACAATTTTGTTTTGCTAAAATAATTAAAGTGAATTATTAATGAGTATGTTTCACTAAACTGTCAAAAATCAATCGCAAATGAAAACTCAGCTTCACCAGTTTAATCATACTTTTTGCATTTAAAAAAACGTCTTTAATACTTTAGCTCTAGACTTCCCTGGTGTGTTTATTGACACAAGTGGTGGAAAAGTGAATTACAACTGAGTACCGCTGCGGCTTGTACAGACCACAGATGAGAAACACATATTTTGGAGCAGCTCATACGGGGTGCTTGTGGCCCAAGAATAGGCCCCGGCACAATGATTAAGAAACACCGTCCTGTTGTATTGTTTTTCATACAATATTTATTATCTAAAAGTTAGTTTTTCTTATTTAAAAAGGTATGTTTCATGTTAAATTGGACTGTTTTGAGGTGACCAAGAACAAAATAAATGTATTTAAATTAGAGATGTCCGATAATAATCGGCCTGCCGATATTATCGGGCGATAAATGCGTTAAAATGTAATATCGAAAATTATCGGTATCGGTTTTTTTTATTATCGGTATCGGTTTTTATTTATTTATTTATTTTATTAAATCAACATAAAAAACACAAGATACACTTACAATTAGTGCACCAACCCAAAAAACCTCCCTCCCCCATTTACACTCATTAACTCAAAAGGGTTGTTTCTTTCTGTTATTAATATTCTGGTTCCTACATTATAAATCTATATATATCAATACAGTCTGCAAGGGATACAGTCCGTAAGCACACATGATTGTGCGTGCTGCTGGTCCACTAGTAGTACTAACCTTTAACAGTTAATTTTACTAATTTCCATTAACTACTAGTTTCAATGTACCGTATTTTTCAGAGTATAAGTCGCACCGGAGTATAAGTCGTACCTGCCGAAAATGCATAATAAAAAAGGAAAAAAACATATATAAGTCGCACTGGAGCTTGGCCAAACTATGAAAAAAACTGCGACTTATAGTCCGAAAAATACGGTAACTTTGTTTATATTGTTTTACTTTCTTTTTTATTCAAGAAAATGTTTTTAATTTATCTTATTTTTTGTTTTGTTTTTTAAAAGTACCTTATCTTCACCATACCTGGTTGTCCAAATTAGGCATAATAATAATGTGTTAATTACCGATATCGGTATCGGTAATTAAAGAGTTGGACAATATCGGAATATCGGATATCGGCAAAAAATCATTATCGGACATCCCTATTTAAAATTAATTTAAATAGGACACGTTGATTTGAGATAGAAGTGTATTGAGTTAAGAGCTCCGTCACAAAACCAATTAAGCTCGTAAGCTGAGGTATTACTGTATAAAAAAATGGATATTACACTGCTCAAAAGTCTTTGTCCACCATTTGATTTGTTGTTTTGTTACAATGACAAACACTAACTAGAGTGTCACTCAGTACAGTTAAATATAAGTCAAAGCTGGACTGATAACAAAAGTAAAAACAACAACAAAAAACTTTGGAGATTTCTGTGAAGATGAAAGATGTGTGAGGTCTTCTTAAAAAAAGAACTTTTTGCAAAGTAATGTCAAAACCTTACAACGTAAAACGTCAACACTAATCAGTCTAATTTATCGACTTGCAGTTTTGTGCTTTAATTTTTTCTGTGGTGTCATATGGTGTCAAACCTGTAACAATCCATGTGGATGGCCTGACTGGCCTTGTACTCTCCCTGGCTGTCCTTCTGGAAACCGATCTCCCTGTGCATGCTCAGTCCGTGCAGCGATGCTCGCGTTTCAATAAAAGGCCTGCAAGAATCGCAGTAAAAAATCAGATATAATGCACGTGGCGACAGAAAAAGGAAATTGCTCACCAATCGAAAAAGTCTCCATTGTAGGTGACAAAGATGTTGGGCTTGGTTTCTTGAACGTGATCAAACCACCTCTGAATAAGTGCCGCCTGATGTTATTAGAAAACATCTTGTTACAATGACGCCTACCACTTTGCTATTATAATAAATGTATCATGCAAATAAACAGACCTCATTATCCTCATTAAAAACAGTGAAAGGACCCTCATACTCAGGTTTGGGGGTGAACTCAAAGTCCTCAATGTTCTCAGAGACAATCTCTCTGTTTGTGATCAGAAACCCCTTTAGGAGGAAATCAGTAAGTTATAACATTGCAAAACACAACTTTAAATATAAGTAGGCAGGATATTAAACACACCTGTCCATCTATCATGTATGAGATCATCATAATTTGGTCTGTCTCGGCATCTGGGAATTTTAGTGGAAGTTTGGTCGTCTCAATGTCAAAAGCCAAAACAACTGGGTCCTAAAAAAAAGAAAGATAAGTTTTTATATATCATATAATTATAGGATGTCAATCCAAAACACGATAATCTTCTTACAGGTCGTTCTACAAGATCATCCCTTCGTACAATCTCCGGTGGGTAAGTGTTGCCTCTATATCGAACGTTGTACCAGTGAGCCTGAGAAAGAAAAAAAATATATGATTAGCTCTTGCAAGCATGTTGTCATATATTCAGAAGATCTACAGTAGTCGTGTGTATTCACCACGTGGATCTTGAGGTCGATAGACACGCGCACGTGGTAAGGCACGTCGTACTCCCTCATATCCACAATGTTGTCTAATTGGTCAGAAATACTCTTGAACATCCCGTCTTCTTCAGCTGAGGTCACGTTCCCCCCTGATAGAGCGCTGCAAAGCCAGCAAGATGCATGAACCCATCAAAATTACAGCAATAACAGCACACAACTATTTTCTTGAAAGTTTGTAATAGTTTGTTGTTGCAACTCTTGCTTAAAATATATTTTGGTGTTTGAGTCATTATGGAACCATTCCCTCTGCCACAGAGTGCAAATGGTGTCCTCCCTACTGTCTTACAATCATTTTCTGTGAATGAGAATATAGTATTTGTATTAATTGCAGTCACGAATGAACGGTTTGTTCCCTACAGAATCAAAAATGGTTAAAATACTGTATTTTTTTGTAGTTTCCTAGTTGTTATGCTTTAAGTTACAAGCAAAAATTTGAGTTACAAGAATCCCCGCCATTAGTTGGCATAACAAATGTCACAGTGAACCCTGTAAAATTCAACCAAAACATCTGGTCTTACTCGCTATCGTTAGCTTATAGCTAGATATCAACATAACTTTGTTTTCCACCCATTAGAAAAGAGAGATTGAGTGTGAAAAACAGTGCTGAGAAAAAATAGGCGATATTTATTGAATTAATGTACAAACCCAAAACCAGTGAAGTTGGCACGTTGTGTAAATCGTAAATAAAAACAGAATACATCCATCCATCCATTTTCTACCGCTTATTCCCTTCGGGGTCGAGGGGGGCGCTGGAGCCTATCTCAGCTACAATCGGGCGGAAGGAGGGGTACACCCTGGACAAGGATTTGCAAATCCTTTTCAACTTATATTCAATTGAATACACTGCAAAGACACAATACTTAATGTTCGAACTGAGAATTTTTTTTTTTTTTTTTAATAATCATTAACTTAGAATTTAATGGCAGCAACACATTGCAAAAAATTTGGCACAGGGGCATTTTTACCGCTGTGTTACATCACCTTTCCTTTTAACAACACTCAGTAAACGTTTGGGAACTTAAAAGACCAATTTTTGAAGCTTTTCAGGTGGAATTCTTTCCCATTCTTGCTTGATGTACAGCTTAAGTTGTTCAGCAGTCCGGGGCTTCTATTGTCGTATTTTAGGCTTCATAATGTGCCACACATTTTCAATGGGAGACAGGTCTGGACTACAGGCAGGCCAGTGTCGAACCCGCACTCTTTTACTACGAAGCCATGCTGTTGTAACACGTGCAGAATGTGGCATGGCATTGTCTTGCTGCAATAAGCAGGGGGGCCATGAAAAAAATGCCATTCCAAATGAGCTAATATTTGCAAAAAATAACAAAGTTTACCAGTTCGAACTTTAAGTATCTTGTTTTTGCAGTGTATTCAATTGAATATAGGTTGAAAAGGATTTGCAAATCATTGTATTCTGTTTTATTTACGATTTACCCAACCTGCCAACTTCACTGGTTTTGGGTTTTGTACGTACCGTAATCATCAAAAATATGACAGCATGTAGCAAACTTGGTGAAGCAGTTTGAGCATATCACTGCCAGTCTGCACTGTACAGAAGCAGAATGAGGTGATAATGTCAGACAAGGATGTTAAAATACAATCTAACCAGCAAACATTTATCAATGAAAATATTAAAAAGCTCGAAGTAGATACCGGAGAAGTTCACTCTACAACACGTCTGTCAAAATCAAGACCACATCATTTTATGTGGCCCGCGAAAGCCTGGAATTAATATTCGTCTTCTTATTGAACGTATTCAACTTTCCATTTTGACAGAAAAAAATACATGTAATGCAAGCAATTTTATATATTTTAAACTTGATCTAATATTACATTGCAAAAACGTTGTACTCAGATCGCCTTGACTCATGATTTCAAAACAAGTCATCCATAAAATTATTTGCAGTACATGTTGTAGGAAAAAAAAAAAAAAACAGTAAAAAGACTAAATATAATGATGAAAATCTGAAAATCTGTTGCAAAATTTGAAAAAGTCTCCTTATTTAGGGGACATTTTATTTTGTAAAAAAAAAAGGCTACAAACAGAATTATATATGAAAATGTTGTGTCAGCTTTATGTTATAAGTAACACATTGCATTGTTAATAGTTATTAGTATCAACGTTTCAGCTTTTTGTCATTACATAAGTGTTTTTGCTCTTTTTCTTACATTTTTACTGTTTTTTTTTTTTTTAATCAACAGCTGGTATTCCGACACGTGACTTCTTCCCGGAAGTGAAAATCAGTGGTGGTCGACTAATCTAAGATGGCTGTTGTACAGCAAGTAGCGCGCAAACTATCGGAGTACACAAGAGGCCTATATCTTCCTGCAAAAAGCAGATATGAGCAAAAAATCTAACTATGCAATGGAAAAGATCCATATACGTTATCCTGAAATAAACTAATCTTAAGCTTAATCAAAAAAATATTTTTTGAGTGATACTGCCTTCTCAGACATATCTAATTATTGTGCTCCAGACGCCATTCACAAAACCGATAGAAACTTGGAAAAGCATGGAGGTCTACAACTTCTATGGCGTCACATTAGTGCAAAAAATCCAAGCGCATAAAAACTGTTATCATGCGCTGATTCTCCACTTCGTGCGCGCGCGCGACACCCTTTTGCGCGCGCGTGGTGCCTTTTTGTGCGTGCGCGGTGCCTTTCTGCCCGCGCGCCGTCTCGGTCTGTGCGCTCTCTGTGTACTCCTGGCATCTCTCCTCGCGCTGTCTGTTTCTTTTTGGCACTTTGGGGGCGGGTATGCTTAGACGGCCCCTCCTTTCTGATTGGCTCTAAGCATTTTTCATAAGACCAATCATTCTCCAGCGTAGCAACGTTGTAGCCATCTTACCTCGGACAGCTAGCCTCAATCATTACATTGATGTCAATGGTACATGTACTAATTAAATTACCATAACTTGCTCTAATTTTCGACCAATTTACAAACGGTTTGCCTTGTTACAAATCTTATTACATGTAGATATGACATAGGATGCTGTACCTGTTGAAATTACCTCTTTCGCTTTAAAAAAAAAAAAAAAAGACTTAATTGTGCAACATAGTTGTGTAGGGTCAGTGTTAGTCAGTTCTCTGATTATTTTAAACTGTTTCAGAATACATTATTAAAAGGCTATTTTTAACATTTTAAAAACAAAATTCAAAGATTATTTCATTAATTTTATGGCTGAATCAAAATAAATTCCATAAATCAGAAAACAAATGTTCAAGAAGAAGTGAAAATATAAAATAATGTTATGGTTGGATGTTATTCCTGGTGGACCAGTTCTGGCTGAAAGATGTGATTATGGTGTTTGTTGTCTTATCATTTATTTGGGTCACATTTTGTATTACCCTGTATTGTGTTTATGTGGTATGAAATAACCTTCATCAGCGCGCGACATTTTTTTGTCCACTTCTTCCTCCGTAAATCTTGATACATATTGACGATGACCCGCCCTGCTATACTTCTGATTGGCTCTGAGCATTTTTCGCCTGACCAATCAGAAAGAAGGGGCCATCTAAGCATACCCGCCCCCAAAGTGCCAAAAAAGAAACATGACAGCGCACAGACCGAGACGGCGCGCGCGCAGAAAGGCACCGCACGCGCGCAGAAAGGCACCGCGCGTGCGCAAAAGGGTGTCGCGCGCGCGCACGAAGTGGAGAATCAGCACGCGATAACAGTTTTTATGCGCTTGGATTTTTGGCACTAATGTGACGCCATAAACTTCTCTGTGTGTGGCTGAGTCAAGGAAATTGGTATCAAGACTCTACCGGATAAATATGCCTCGTTTATGCACGGGTAAGGTTGCATTTCAAGATTTAACTTTGCGTCTACTGATGTTTGTTGCTGTTGCACGCACCGTTTACGAGTCGCGTGTTTTCCCTGTCTTTATCAAAATACAACTATAGATGTCAACATTGTGTATGTGCTGAAAGCTTCATATATGATGGTTACCTTAGGTAAAAACTTAACTCTTTTAGGTTTTGCACATATTTGCTTTCTTTTATGCAGATTCCCCGAGTTCAACATAGTCTTTATTGAAAGACTATATTCCTTTTTACACCTTCTCATGTCGTAGCAAACATGTGTTAAAGAAATACAAATAATATTAAAATAACACTAAAATGGAAAATCATAAATGTTAAAAGTACAGTATATCAAACAAAATTGAACAAATTGATCACTGTTTTGTCTTAAATATATGTAATGTCTGTTTTCAGCATTTTTTTTTTTTTTTTTTACAAAATAAAAAAATATCGAAATGGCCACCGCATATTTTGACTTTTCGTTATGTGGACCTTGGTGGACAAAGATTGAACACACCTGAATTAAATTGAGTTCAGTTAATTTCAATGGGTGACCGTAGTTTGAGATTCAAGTGTTTTGAGTTAAGAGCTTTGTCAAAGAACTAATTAAGCTCCTAAAGTAATGTACCATATGTATTAATTTTTTAAATGGTATTTTAATGTCAAGATGTTATGTTGCGCCTAACTGGCAGAAAATATAGTCTGTTGTGTTTGTGTGTGGCCTCACAATAAAAGATCATTGCCATCTGCCACGTTACTGTCAGAGCACACGTTGCTGATCCAATAAAATAAGCACTTTTTCCACAACTAAAAATCATTACCAACTCATTTGTATAGGTATTAAAATATATACATAGGAAGTTGCACAAAAATAACAAAAACATCCTCAATACCTTGATAACATTGAAGTGTAGACATCATTGGACTGCTCTTTTTCTCGGTTTTTTCGCACTGCCGGGGAAATCTCCCGCTTTACCTTCATGAGGTCATCTACCGTGCTGAATGACAGCTTAATGTATCCTCGCTTTAGTCCAACCAGGTGGTTCGGCTGGGCAACAAAAGAGAAGAGCAGTTTAAAGATATTTGTGAGAGTGAGGGCTTTTTAGACAGCAAAAAATCCCTCTCACCAGATCAAGATCCTCTTTAGGGACAATTTCAAGCTTGGACACTTTTCCTTGGAACTTCCTTGACAGATATGAGATAACTTCTCTTTCACAGTTCTGCAAAAGTGTTCTATGAGTCATCACACATTTTGGGCTTTGACATAAACCCTATTTCATGCCCAGACTTACCTTTTTTGTGGCAACATAAAAATAAGGCTTGAAAGGGAGCGCAACCTATAAACAGACCAGATACAATTAGGTAACAATTAATTTATACACGTAGGTAAAAATACATAAAATGTAAACTGCTAGACCCCAAAAATATTGATAGACCGCCTTTAGCTTTGAATAGGCCACACTTCAATTGTGGCATCATTTCTACAACAAATGTCACTATTTATTTCTGTTCAGAGTCACATCATTTTTTTCTCCAAGATAATAATGATTTGAGATTTAGGCTACCGGTACTAGAGAAAAAAAAAGTTATCTCCACCCAATCCAAAAGACCCTCAATGAGGTTCAGGTCTGGACTCTGGCGCAAAAATTATGTCTCATGCTCCCTGACGCACTCTTTCACATGCACATATAGAGCCTGATTGTTATCTTGGACACTATGTACCGTGATTTTCGGACTATAAGTCGCTCCTGAGTATAAGTCGCACCGGCCAAAAATGCATAATAAAGAAGGAAAAAAACATATATAAGTCGCACTGGAGTATAAGTCACATTTTTTGGGGAAATGTATTTGATAAAACCCAACACCAAGAATAGACGTTTGAAAGGCAATTTAAAATAAATAAAGAATAGTGAACAACAGGCTGAATAAGTGTATGTTATATGAGGCATAAATAACCAACTGAGAACGTGCCTGGTATGTTAACGTAACATATTATGGTAAAAGTCATTCAAATAACTATAACATATAGAACATGCTGTGCATTTACCAAACAAACAATCTGTCACTCCTAATCGCTAAATCCCATGAAATCTTATACGTCTAGTCTCTTAAGTGAATGAGCTAAATAATATTATTTGATATTTTACGGTAATGTGTTAATAATTTTACACATAAGTCGCACCGCCGGCCAAACTATGAAAAAAACTGCGACTTATAGTCCGAAAAATACGGTAGTTGTTTAGGGCCACATGATTATGGCGACCTCAGTAGCTGATCATCACCTGGTCTACTTCTATGCACTGAATGACCAAATTGAAACAATTATACTTCGTCTCTGCTAAACTTTTATTCAGTGTTCTTTTTTATGTTCTTTATTATAGTTTCAATTTAGTTCAGCAGCATTGCAGCCGCGTCCAATCAAAAGCCCATAGAGATAATCGCTCTTTTAGCATTGCTTCAAATGCCGTCCTTGTGACAGATCTATAAACATATTTCTAAAACGACTATTTAAGTTTATATTGTGGCCAAACCTTTTCCAAAAATATATCATGTCTAAAGAACATTTCTTTTGTCATAGTTTATGCCCATTTATTTTGTTTTGCGTACTTTTTCAAATAATGCAGAGGCAGTATAGCGGTTTTCAATTGGCTTTACTGCGGCAGGCAATATCAAATACTTTTCTTCACTCTTGGATGTATCAAAATTTTTTTTTAAAACCGTTTCATAAAGATTTTGGACATTATCTGGAATTTAAACACATGAATTTTTATTTGGACTGAAATTTTAGTATCAATGTAGTCTAGTTATTGTTAATTTTTTATTTAAAGGTAGTACAAATCTTTACATAACTTTTAAAATATTAATAATAAAATTTCCCAATACCTAAATATAAATGTACTTGAACTGCATTATTATTGGTTGCGTCTTTTATGTACACACTATGACTCCCGTAGCCAAATATACTTCTGGTCGCCAAGAGTACAGTAAACCCTCGTCCATCACTAATATTTAGTTCCAGGCATGGCCGTGGTAAATTAATTTCCGTGAAGTAGGAATGATTATAATATTTTTATTACTAGATCATAAAAATGTGTTTAAGAATTCCTAAATACATTTTTTAACGTGAATAAAGCCCTCTAGACGTGAAATACCACCCACATAGTCACCTTTAAAAGCCACAAACTTTGAGGCACAATGAGGCAAGGGACGGTTACTGCAAGATTCACTAAGTTGCAGTCAGCCTTATAGCCCCTAGCGGGTTCCACAAATAATATATTGGACCGAAATGGGGTCACAAACTAAATCTTGTTTAGGCACAAAATGGTCTTGGATGATACCGTTGCCGTTAGAGAGGGAAAAAAACCACTGATAGAACAACCTGTTCATTTGGTATATTCACATAATCAGCTGGCACAATTCTTTGAGCACATACTAGGGATGTCCCAATCCGATATTTGGATCGGATCGGCCGCCGATATTTGCCAAAAAATGCGTATCGGCAAGGCATGGGAAAATGCCGATCCAGATCTAGTTTAAAAAAAAACTCCGGTCCGTGTTTTCCAACGCACAGATTCAAATAATACATTCCACTTTTCTGCTGCTCCCTATTTCCGTTCCGCATTTTCCAGCACACCTTCAACACATCCACAGGTTTATGGATTCTCACACAGTTGCTTTTAGCTGCTGGCATTGCACTACAGGCTCTTCCCACTCCTTCTTCTGTCTCCTTCTCACAGACAGCAAGCGCAACTTCTTACACACGTCACATACGTATACGTCCTCTCCCAGCAGAGAGGTAGCAGCATGGCTAACGTTAGCTGTGATGTTAGCGGAACCGCTAAGGTGCGCGCCTGCTCAAACGTCCTCTGCGCACGGCAAATCTATGCCACGCACAAAATCAAATAAAAAAATAAGCGCATAACAATTTTCGACACACGGACACGACAGAGAAAACAGTTTTCGTCATCATTGTTCAAATATTGTAACGTCTGTCGAGACGCTTATCTCCGTTCGGTGCCACACGTCCACACCATCAAAATGCCGAGGCAAAAATGTCCACATCAACACCATATGAAAAAATTAGTGATTTTTTTAGTTGTGATTTCCTTCTCTGCATGAAAGTTTAAAAGTAGCATATATTAATGCAGTATGAAGAAGAATGTTTTAATGTAGACATGCAAGCCTTGAAAGAACATTTTGAAAATCAAGACTACATTTCCTGCAAATGGGTGCATTTCTACCCTATATTTTATCTTTAGATTTATTCTCATATCAAACTCTTTTGGCTGTCTTTTTGACACTTACATCAGGCACCCCCCTCCACTCCCCGGATTATAAATAATTCAATGTGATTATCTTGTGTGATGACTGTATTATGATGATAGTATATATCTGTATCATGAATCAATTTAAGTGGACGCCGACTTAAACAAGTTGAAAAACTTATTCGGGTGTTACCATTTAGTGGTCAATTGTACGGAATATGTACTTCACTGTGCAACCTACTAATAAAAGTCTCAATCAATCAATCAAAACACATAGGAATCATCATACTGCTGTGATTATATGCATCAAGTGTTCATTCAAGGCTAAAGCAAAATATTGAAATATATATTGTGTATCGCAATATGGCCTTAAATTATCGCAATATTAAAAAAAGGCCATATCGCCCAGCCCTAGTTTCAATGATGCCATTTCTGTTTGTCATGTATAATTTTGTCTACTTTGTGTTTATCCTTGAATAAACAGGTCAGTTTCTTGTTACCAACCATTGTGTATTATTCAAACTCCCCTAATTCAGCTGGCTAGTTGTTATCAAGAGTACTAAAACCCTTTTCAACATGATTCTGACAACTAAGTAGGCTAAATAACTTTAAACTTTAATACATGCTCGGATAGGCCAGTATCGGTCAGTATCGGTATCGGTCAGTATCGGTATCGGATCGGAAGTGCAAAAACAATATCGGTATCGGATCGGAAGTGCAAAAACCTGGATCGGGACATCCCTAGCACATACAGTTGCTAAACTAACACCTGACTTGCTGACTGCAGCAACCCCAACCCTACAGTATCTGTAGGGTGTGAATCGATAAGCATCTAACGATTTGATCCGATTTTGATTCCAGGGTTGACGATTTGATTCAGAATCGATTCTTGATTCAACACAATTCTCTATTCAAACCGATTCTCGCAATGTGTTATTTGGTATAATATTTATAATGAAATTTTTTCAAAACAGATTAGAGGGTATAAAAGCTCCTTCTGGTTGCCTGGAGGTAGGTATTGAAATTTATTTTTAAAACTGGATTTTTATTTTTTTAAAATTCAATTTTGAGTTGACTTAGAATCGAGATGATTAAGAATTGCGATTCAGATGTGAAACTATTTTTTGTGTGCTTCCCGAATATTTAAAGTAGACCTACGCAATCTTTCTTTAGTATGCTGCCCTTGGTGGAAAAATGACTGCAAATAAAACTCAAACTGTAACATAACCTCATGTTAGACATAAGCAATATTAATGTACTTATTGGTAAGATATCCAAAGTGCAAGTGATGTATACGCCAATAAAATGGCCCCGGACCATTTTATTGGCGTATACATCACATTTGTTTTGTCAGCTAGAGCACAAAGCTAAATAGAATATTATCTAGTAGGTGTGTGAATATTTGAGCGCCTGACGATTCGATCCAATTCCGGTTCCTGGGGTGACGATTAGATTCAGAATGGGTTCTCGATTCAAACCGATTTTTGCAATTCATTATTGGGTATAAAAATTATAATGAAACTTTTTCA
Source organism: Nerophis lumbriciformis (assembly GCF_033978685.3). Lineage (NCBI taxonomy): Eukaryota > Metazoa > Chordata > Actinopteri > Syngnathiformes > Syngnathidae > Nerophis > Nerophis lumbriciformis. Next base: position 33,317,561 of record NC_084559.2, on the reverse strand, counting down.
AAAACAGGTTAGAGATTACAAAAGATCCTTTGAGTTGCATGTTATTGTTCTGAAAATAGGGGTGCACAAAAAAAAATCAATTCACATCCGAAACACGATTCTTTTTCATCTGGATCCTAAATCGATTCATCATTTATATTCATTTTTATTAGAATCTACTTTTAGGCTGTGTCCATGCAAGCCGATTAAGCTTTTATAACCTGCAACTTGTTTCGAAAAAGTTTCGTTATGAATATTACACCAACTAACACATTGCGAGAGTCGGTTTGAAACGAGAATGGTGTTGAATCAATCAAATTTTCACCCCAGAAATTGGATCGAATCTTTAAGTGCCCAATGATTCAGACTCCTACTAAAAATGTATTCTAAAAATAGATTCTTATTAATATATATACAGGTCAAAAGTTTGGACACACCTTCTCATTCACAACACAACTGATGGTCCCAACCTCATTGATAAAGCAAGAAATTCCACTAATCAACCCTGATAAGGCACACCTGTGAAGTGAAAACCATTTCAGAGGACTACCTCTTGAAGCTCATCGAGAGAATGCCAAGAGTGTGCAAAGCAGTAATCAGAGCAAAGGGTGGCTATTTTGAAAAAACTAGAATATAAAACATGTTTTCAGTTATTTCACCTTTTTTTGCATAACTCTACATTTGTTCATTCATACTTTTGAGGCCTTCAGTGACAATATATAATGTAAATAGTCGGGAAAATAAAGAAAATGCATTAAATGAGAAGGTGTGTCCAAACCTTTGGCCTGTACTGTAGATTTTTATAGAAAATTCTGAAGCGATTTTTTTTGCATCCTTCCCTATTTGTTAGTACAATCTAGGCAATTATCTTTTTTTGGCTAAGCAATGCACTCTTTCTGCATAAGGCTTTCTTCCACAACGCACCTTAAACCTGCTTCCATCCTCCTGATAAAAATAGTAGTCCACAGCACTGATCATTCTTTTGTCTTCGTCCAGGATCTCAGCCTGAAAGTGCATATAAACCATGTTTCACTATTTCATTGCAAGTTCTAAGTGACCAAAACAAGACAAAAGTTCACAAAGAGGTGTTTGTTGACCTACAGGATGCATGTTGATCAACCAGCCAGTTTTCTCTCCAGGTTCCTTCATTCTCTCGAACCCGAAACGGCTGTCCATCTCGTCTGTGAACTGGCTGCGCTCCAGCCTCTTGAGGGCCGACATGGACGCACCATCGTCCCTGGTTTGGTTAAACACATTGCTGTCCTTCATCCACTTATAAAACGTCAACAAGCAAGCCAGTTGGTATTGTGTGCCAAAATGTGAATGCCTGCCAAAAATTGCTTTCCTGTCGCAGGAGCTCGCTAAACCTGCATCTCTTGGCTTTGTCTGTCCACAGCGGATTACTAGGTGTAAGACTAACACGTTACCTTGGTGGTTATTGTAACGCTACGTGTTTGACATTATTCAAGCCTTTATCGTGTCCGGAAAATGACAGTTTGCCTTTTCTGTGGTATTGATGAGATTTAAAAGGACTGTTGGTAGTCCGATGTTGATGTGATAAAACCTCTTTCTTGTTTGGAAGATGCATACAATTGTAACTGTTATTTTTTCGTGCACATAATAAATATAAAGTGTTTGGATGTATTCATTTATGTAAAATTGGCATTAAATGTCGCCGGTAAGGTCTATTCAGGTCTACTGGAGAGGAGGCGACGCCGGATAGTCGAACCTCGGATTCAGGTGGAACAGTGTGGTTTTCGTCCTGGTCGTGGAACTGTGGACCAGCTCTATACTATTGGCAGGGTCCTTGAGGGTGCATGGGAGTTTGCCCAACCAGTCTACATGTGTTTTGTGGACTTGGAGAAGGCATTCGATCGGAAGTCCTGTGGGGAGTGCTCAGAGAGTATGGGGTATCGGACTGTCTGATTGTGGCGGTCCGCTCCCTGTACGATCAGTGTCAGAGCTTGGTCCGCATTGCCGGCAGTAAGTCGGACACATTTCCAGTGAGGGTTGGACTCCGCCAAGGCTACCCTTTGTCACCGATTCTGTTCATAACTTTTATGGACAGAATTTCTAGGCGCAGTCAGGGCGTTGAGGGGATCTGTTTTGGTGGCTGCAGGATTAGGTCTCTGCTTTTTGCAGATGATGTGGTCCTGATGGCTTCATCTGGCCAGGATCTTCAGCTCTCATTGGATCCGTTCGCAGCCGAGTGTGAAGTGACTGGGATGAGAATCAGCACCTCCAAGTCCGAGTCCATGGTTTTCGCCCGGAAAAGGGTGGAGCGCCATCTCCGGGGAGACCCTGCCCCAAGTGGAGGAGTTCAAGTACCTCTGAGTCTTGTTCACGAGTGAAGGAAAAGTGGATCGTGAGATCGACAGGCGGATCGGTGCGGCGTCTTCAGTAATGCAGACGCTGTATCGATTCGTTGTGGTGAAGAAGGAGCTGAGCTGGAAGGCAAAGCTCTCAATTTACCGGTCGATCTACGTTCCCATCCTCACCTATGGTCATGAGCAATGGGTTATGACCGAAAAGACAAGATCACGGGTACAAGCGCCCGAAATGAGTTTCCTCCGCCGGGTGGCGGGGCTCTCCCTTAGAGATAGGGTGAGAAGCTCTGTCATCCGGGAGGAGCTCAAAGTAAAGCCGCTGCTCCTTCACATCGAGAGGAGCCAGATGAGGTGGTTCAGGCATCTGGTCAGGATGCCACCCAAACGCCTCCCTGGGAGGTGTTTAGGGCACGTCCGACCGGTAGGAGGCCACGGGGAAGACCCAGGACACGTTGGGAAGACTATGTCTCCCGGCTGGCCTGGGAACGCCTCGGGAGGAGCTGGACGAAGTGGCTGGGGAGAGGAAAATGTGGGCTTCCCTGCTTAGGCTGCTCCCCCACGACCCGACCTCGGATAAGCGGAAGAAGATGGATGGATGGATGACAAGAAGTGATTCAACGTAATATTTTGATATTTACACATCGCATATTTACACATGCATATTTTACCACAGTACCCTTATGAGCATTGCAAATATCAAAATGAAGTACTTATTGTACCGTTTATTTATTGAAATACCCCTTACAAAGCTAAAATATACCTAAACGGCCACTTTGTTGCTGCCAAAAATTTATTTCAAGTAATATTTTGATACTGACACATCTTATCTCTGCATATTTTACTAGAATACACTTATGGGCATTACATTTTTCAAAATCAAGTACCTACTGTACTGTTTACTTGTTGAAATACCCTTTTTAGAGCAAATATCTACCAAAATGGCCACTTTGTTGCTGCCAAAAATTGATTTCAAGTAATAGTGAAGTGAATTATATTTATATAGCGCTTTTCTCTAGTGACTCAAAGCGCTTTTACTTAGTGAACCCCAATATCGAAGTTACATTGTGGGTGGCAGTGGGAGCAGGTGGGTAAAGTGGCTTGCCCAAAGACACAACAGCAGTGACTAGGATGGCGGAAGCGGGGATCGAACCTGGAACCCTCAAGTTGCTGGCACAGTCACTCTACCACATCTTATCTCTGCATATTCTACTCGAATGCCCGTATGAGCATTACATATATCAAAATCAGGTATCTACTGTACTGTTGGCTTGTTGAAATACCCTTTTTAGTGCAAATATCAGACACGATACAGGCTTAAATAATGTCAAACCGTTGCGTTACAATAACCACGAAGATAAAGTGTTATAGTCTTCCACCTAGTAATCCGCTGTGGACAGACGAAGCCAAGAGATGCGCGCCCCCGCGACACGAAATACATTTTTGGCAGGCACTCACATTTTGGCACAACACCGGTCTGTATGTGGATAATGGACGCGGAACTACTTACTGGTTCTCCTGGTCTCCACCTTGACCTCGGCGGTCCGATTTGTACCTTCCGCTATTTTGCAACACCATTTTGCGCGGTCGGGTTACAACAGGTAACGTGGTCACCTGCTCCGATTTGGTGTTATATATGAGAAAAAAAGGCACATTTGTAAATATCTGAGATACTGAAAAACTTCCGCCCGTGTTCCTCAGACAGTATTTACCTAGTTTGGCGCGCTCTTTCTGTCCAGTTCTCGCGAGATCATCACGTCGACGGTTCGAAGCAAGATCGTTTATTTTCTTCAACACACTCACTCTTGAAACGCTTCAGGGTGACTTTCTGAAACATATTGAGCGAGTGTGTCGCATAAAATGGCAACGCCGTAGCATATGAGAAGCTGCAAGCGAATAAATATCAAACTACGGATGGATACGTCCATGTTATTTACACCAAAAGGACAAGCGGTAGAAAATGGATGAATGGATGCTGATCTACATTAATTTTCTTTCGCGGATTTGGATTTCATGCATGTATACATATATCGCAATAAAGCGATTCTGACGTGCTTTAGTTGCACGCACATGAAACATTAAAAGCTTTCATGTCACGAACATATTAATTCATTGTTGGAATTTTTTGGACCGGCATAGCAATCTTCTGTATAAACGATCTTTGAGCTTTGTCTCGTGGGGGAGGAGCTTCGCTGCCATACACATGTTTACTATGTAGGGGGGGAGGGGTGCACTGGGGAGTGACTGACAAGGAGCAGGCTGCTGGTAGGTGCATTTGACACCTGTGACATTACTTTATTATGAAATGCAAACTGAACTCAAAGTGAATGATATTAAGGGGGCGTTTGGAGCAATGTAAAGCTGTCTTACTCATTAACCGTCGGGGCTTGTTAAGCACGGAGTGTGTCTACTGCTAGCTAGCCTGCTAGCATCACTGTGTGTGAAACCTTGCCCGTTATCTTCAACCCTGACTACAAATCAATGCTTTTTTCAGACCACAATCGGGACAAACATGCTAAATTTCCTTAATTAATTTTTGTTTGGATTATAAAAATAACAATTTTGTCAACTTAAACTTTTCTCTACGAAAAAGTCATATTGCACATCAATGCATTGTTGTCTGTATTGTATACAGTTAGGAAGCTATATGCTATAATTTATTTACTTAAAGTGACAGGAAAACTTAATTTACAATACTTGGGATTATTTTTAAAGGACATTTTGAAATGGTCAGTGCTTATTTATTTACTTAAGGTGACAGGAAAACTTAATTTACAATACTTTGGAATTATTTCTAAAGGACACTTTGAAATGGTCAGTGCTAAATGATGCTCAGTAAGTAAAGCACATTAATTTGGAGCTTTTAATTTGATTTAGCTGTATTTTCCTAATTACAATGTCTTGCAGTGTTCTGTAGTGTTATTTTCTTCTTATGTCAGCCTTCTTCATACCCTCAGTGCTGACCTTTGCTCCATTTGAAGTAGCCACACTTGGCTCTGATGTCAGCTGTTGCTGACCGCTTACCAGACACTGCCTGAGAAATGATGTGTGCAAGCATACATTCTTGTTTTACCACGTATTATATGGCTCATACTTCAGATAGATGATTTTTTTAATTTATTTATATTTTTATTAATTATTTTCCAAAAATAACGCCGGCCAAAACATATAACAGAGGAAAAATAAAACACACAAGACAAAGCAAATAAAACCAAACCAAACAAAACAATCCCCCGCCCCCACTCACACACACATTCACACATCCATTGAGAGAAGCTTACAGGAACTAGAGATAATCCAAAATGAAAATAAATTAAAATAATAATAACAATAAAAATATATAATAATAATAATCAATCAATCAATCAAAGGTTATTTATATAGCCCTAAATCACGAGTGTCTCAAAGGCCTGCACAAGCCACAACGACATCCTCGGCTCAGATCCCACAACTAAGTTGTGACTAGTGATTAGATGTGTAAGTACGTGGTACATAATTTGGAGTATTTGTATAATACAGTATATTATGACTACTGAATAACTGTAATGATATATTCATGAACTGTGTCAAAATACGGTGTTTTCAAAATGTGATATAATCGGCAAAGAAAATATCAATCAATCAAAGTTTATTTATATATCCCTAAATCACGAGTGTCTCAAAGGGCTGCACGAGCCACAACGACATCCTTGGCTCAGATCCCACATCAGGGCAAGAAAAAACTCAACCCAATGGGATACAATGAGAAACCGTGGAAGGGACCGCATATGTGGGGACCCCCACCCCTGGGCGACCGGTGCAATGAACGTCGAGTGGATCTAGATCATAGTGTGAGAGTCCAGTCCATAGTGGGGCCAGCCGGAGATCGTGTTGGCTGGAGACAAGTCAGCAACTGATGCACAGATGAATGGTCCATCCCGGGTCCCGACTTTGAACAGCTAACACCTAATCTGAGAGCAGAAAAGAGACGGCAGATCAACTGGTCTAAAAGGGTGGTCTATTTAAAGGCTAGAGTATACAAATGCGTTTTAAGATGGGACTTAAATGCTTCTACTGAGGTAGCATCTCTAACTGTAAAATAACAATAATTCATACATTAGCCATCTGACCAAACCAGTCTATTGACTTTTGCAGTGAAGATATTTCATCACAGGGCCCCAGAAGTCCTCCCATTTTCTTTGAGTGGATTGTCCGCTGTATCGCAGTTTCTCCATATGTATAACTGAAACAAGTTCATGCAGCCAATGTTGAAAGGATGGAGGAGTTGGTGTCTTCCATTCTGCCAGTACGAGTTTCTTGGCCAGCACTGTACCCGTTAAGGGTGCAGATTATGTGTAGAGGGGAAGAGTTAATGAGTCCACTGAAAATCCAAACAGGGCTAAGTCTCTGTCAGGTAAGAATGGGCTTTGGAAAACTTCAGAAAAAAAAGAGAACATCCTTGACCAAAATGTACCGATGACTGAACAGTTCCAAAATAAATGCAACAACGTAACATTATCTACTTTACGTTTGTCACAGGTTGGGGACACAACAGGATATCATTTATGTAACATAGCCTTATAATAATGAAAACTATGTATAACTTTGAACTGAAGTAACCTGTGTCTACTGTTTATTGAACATTTATAAATGCATGAAAGTGCAGTTTTCCATACCTCGTTAGGGAGACCATCACCCATTTCTTTTTCCCATATCTCTTAATAGATAATCAACATCTGGTTTGAATATATTGGATTTGGAGAACTTCATGAAAGGATATACAGTATAGGCCAAAAGTTTGGACACACCTTTTCATTCAATGTGTTTTCTTTATTTTCATGACTATTTACATTGTAGATTGTCACTGAAGGCATCACAACTATGAATGATCACATGTGGAGTTATGTACTTAACAAAAAAAAGGTGAAATAACTGAAAACATGCTTAATATGCTAGTTTCTTCAAAATAGCCACCCTTTGCTCTGATTACTTTTTCTCACACTCTTGGCATTCTCTCGATGAGCTTCAAGAGGTAGTCTGAAATGGTTTTCACTTCACAGGTGTCATAGTTTTGATGCCTTCAGTGACAATCTACAAGGTAAATAGTCATGAAAATAAAGAAAACGCTTCGAATTGAGAAGGTGTGTCCAAACTTTTGGCCTGTACTGGACGTATTCTCCACTTAAATGGTTCTCAAACGTTTTCCACCAAGTGCCACCTCAAAAATACTTGGCTCTCCAAGTACCACCATAATGTCCAACGTTGAAATATTGTAGCCTGATAGGCCTAAGTATTCATTAAAAACAAAGCAGAGGTTTTATTTACCAAGTATATTTAATATTTTTGGCCGCATTGCACACAGTTTGAACAGTAACACTGGCTTGAGTCATGGCATTATAATATCTAATTGACTATTCGGCATACAACTTGTGATACACGTACCACAGTTTGAGAATCACTGTTCCACTTGATATCTACTTGCAGTCATTATAATCTGTTGTGCTGTTTTGCATTCTAGAGTTGAGTCTGATCCAATTAAATTCTAACCCTAATTATCCAGCATGTCCCTTTGCTGAGGGGACAAATAACCTCTGACCACTTCAGAGTAATGTCAAGACATACTAGAATAGTATGTAGCAGTCAGTCCTAATCAGTGCTGTGTATGGTCCTAATAACCCTGCAATGCCACCCAGTGGACAAAGGGGAGTTTTCGTATTTCACTTACTTCAAAAGGCAAGGAAAAACGATAACATTTGTGTACAGTATTACGAGTATGTTTTTGGTACACAATAAGATCCAATACAATAGTTGGTGTTGCATTTGCTCCTTGCAGCAATATAGAACTGATCTGCATCATACAGTGTATGTGTTATTTTCTCTGTTTAGCTAAGTGATGTGACAGGATTAGCAGTAAAGTAAAGGAAAATAGGGCAAGTGAATATAAACGTGTGTACAGTCAGGTCACTAGCCACAACATTAGGTACTCATGCACAATCTAATGAGACTTTATACAAGAGATGCTTGGATATGTTCCTATCCCAGTTCAACCATGACAAGAAAAATAAATAGCAGGACTGTCTTCAAATAAGTCGAAGATCTTTACAATTCGATTTGGTGGAGTCTGGGTCCACTATCTTTGCAGTCAAACCGTCGGATATTAAACCTGGCGTGACTTCACGTAAACAGCTGGGTGTGTTTTGCCCTCACATATCTCTTAAATCTGTTTGTCTACAAGCAAGAACATTTCACCAATAGTGGTGGGGAGATGTTTCTACATGTGGCACGTAGTCGAGGCTCGTCGGGACGAGCTGCTGTTAGACACGGAGTTTGCAAGCCGAAACCCGCCGTCGGCCTTCAGAAAATCGGGCTGGGACGCACCACCTCGCCACGGTGGTTTAGCGCTCCTTTTGCAAAGGTAATGATCTTTCCGCTGATTTACTTCCTCTATTTAGTCAAATTCGATGTCCCCTTGGTGCTGCAGTAGAGCCGAGAACACCATAAACTGTGCTTTACTTTTTTTTTAGGTGTAAAAAGTTGCAAATCAGATCTTTGTTTAGTTCACTTTATTGAAAGACTATATTCCTTTTTATAAATATATTTAATTAACTGGGAATATTCCCGTAAATGTGCTAGAGCACACCCATGTGACGTTACTGAAACTTAGTCAGTATACACTACTCCATCCATCCATTTTCTACCGCTTGTCCCTTTCGGGGTCGCGGTGGGTGCTGGAGCCTATCTCAGCTATCTGTTTATTTCTCTTAAAAAGAACGCCAAAGATTCGACTGATCGTTGACTCTGGGCAAAATAAAAATCCTTAAGGTTGAAGACAACCCTGAAATATAGTGTCATTTAGTACTTCTGTGAGAGTGCCATTTTAAACTGAATTACAATAGCTTTAGGATGGCAGAATATTTGTCACAGCTCTTGTACTGGATCTCATTAGAGCAAGTGTACCTAATGTTGTGTATTTTAATATTTTTTACAATTGGAATATTTTCTTCATTATCTTTTTTATTAGTTTAATTGCAAATAGTTGTAAACATTATATTTTGCTCTCTGAATATTTGCTCACATTTTAGATGGATTTTTTAAAATGTATTTATTCTTTTTTTCCCCCCTTTATTGTCAGGAGGATGTCTGGGAATGCTCACATTAGCAGTTTTAGGATTAATCCTATGGATTTTTTTTCTCCTGCGGAGGATTAATATCAATACAGCATCAATGCCCGAGAAAGGAGAGGAAATGTCATCAGGCAGCGGTCCTCCTGCACTACTGGAGGATGTGCCTGTTGCACACTCCCCTCATCCAGACAAACTGTGTGTGTCAACACACCAGGAGAATAACAATCTCCAGGCTCCCGGTTCATCGTTAGGACCTCATGTGAATGAGCCTATCATCACCCCAAAAACTTCAAGAACCAAAGCGCCAATGCTTAGATCCGGGCCCGAGGCGAGGGAGCGCCTCAAGTTTATTCTGGGAGCATCGGAGGATAATTCTTCAGACGACGAGCCGTTGGTAGCCAAACCACCGAGTGGAGCGTTTCAGCCATCGAACTGCACCGCCAAATCTTCTCGTCATCAGGCATCCTCTGAAGATCCACAGTCCAGTTCCTCAGGCATGAAGTAAGATAGTTTTGTTTAATGTTTTGTATAGTGTGTTGAGTCAAACATGTAAGTGTAAACTTGCACACCTCAGTAGACGTGGGAATCTTTGAGCACCTCACGATTCGTTTACGACTCAGGAGCTAGTATTCGATTAAAAATCGACTATTGATGCATCTTTAATTTATATACAATAATGCAGTTTTACATTTCTTTTCGTTTCACTAAATAAGCGTTTACCACTTGTAACTTTTAAAAACAGTGGTTTTGTAATGAGAAACAATTAAATAATTCACATCACATTTAATAAATTAATGGAATTGTGTGCAAAACTGCAAAATAAGTGCCCTATAATAAAGGAGCTGGTCGGATCTTTCGGTGAGGTGGCTCACTGTAATCAGCCAAAATTTAGAACGGTCTTTACTTTATTTACAATAAATAAATCGATTATCCATTATTGACGTTTACTAATAGATTTTATAATATTATCCTTCATGTCCGAATTGCGAAGCATCGAGAAATTGATTATTTCTTCCACCTCTACATCTCAGTAACAGTTAGTCTTGATTAGTGTGTCCTCATTTTGTGGGATGCCTGCCCTCAGCCAGTGAGTGTTTTTATGGTCCTACTTGCCATGTTTACAGCAAGTGCCCCTTATCACCTGACCGCAACAAACTGACCTGTGCTATTGTCGGCCACTGCACACCCCCTCGCACTATTATTGAAACCAGAGCGTCTTTTAAGTTTGTCCTGTGTCTACAGGTCAAAGCACGGCCAATCACGGGGCAAAGGACACCTACAAATACTCTTTGTAATTAATTTAATGTGGTGCATGATAGTAATGCTACACAAAACATCCAACATATTATGAGCTCAGTTCAGCAAGTAACAAAAGGCTAGTTTTGACTTTGTGCAACACTTCTTGAAAGATAGGAAAATAAGAAAATTATACTTTGAAAGTTAAGTGAAGTAAGCAGATCCACATTGAAATCAGTAAAACTCTAGCATTACTTGTTATTAAGTGGAAGGCTTTATAATTTTGATAGCCAATTTCATGCAATTCAACACACATTACCTTTGCAATACACTTTCATAATTAATATTTATTTGTTTTAATTAGTGCTGTCAAATGATTAATTGTTCTAATTAGATTAATCACAGGGTTGCTGTGGATAGATTTTGGTTAATCACAATTAAATATAATTCATTTAAATCCATATTATTGATTGTGTAATTTTGATTAATCACAATTAAATATAATTCATTTAAATCCATATTATTAATTATGTAATTTTGCATGAACAAATATACTTAAGAAATAAGGTGAATATAAGGGCATCTAATGTGTTTATGGAACATCATGTTCATGGTAACATAAAACCTGTCTGTTTTTCTAAGCAAAAGTATCAACAATAATGTTGACCTGTTACTACTTCTTTTCACGAATTATTGTGCTATTTTAAAGGGGACCTATTATGCAAAACCAATTTTTCTCAGCTATTGGTACCTGTTTTTGTGTATATGGGTTTTGCATAAGTCCCAAAAATTTGAAATCAAACCACAGAGGCATAGCGGAAATATTGAACAGTTTAACAGTCTTGCCTTTATTTCATACATCCTCTAAACCAGGGGTGTCAACGTACGGCCGGCGGGCTGTATCAGGCCCGCGAACAGGTTTAATCCGGCCCGTGGCCCGCAAGAACAGTTTGCTAAATATAAAAATTAGCTGCATTTTTTTTAATGAAAGAAACTGCTGTTCTAAATGTGTCCACTGGATGTCACAATAGCAATTCAAGTGTATCCTACGTCACACATGACACTGTTTAAAGATGACGTGTCAGCTGACTTTAAGCTTCCTCTGAATAGGCTGCCGCTACTCCAATGAGCGCAGGTGCAAGCAATCAGCTGCTCCTTTTGAGGTTGGAAGCAGACTAATGCAGTCTCGACGCAAAATACCTTCTTTCATTGTAAATTATCCACTCAATGGATGAAATAACAAAACTGTAAGATGCAAAGACTTTAGTCAAATTGACCATCATCTTTGTAGTTAGAGTTCCATGCAGCACTTGCTGAACTCCATTGTAAAAAATTGTTTTTCTATATTTGTTGTGTTTGTTCTATTTTATTTCGTACTTAAATCTACTATGTTCACATTGTTAAAGTTTGTAGTTATGTTACCTTGATTTTGACTATGGTGTCATTATGATAACTGTTTTGTTTATATTATAAGTGTAATATTTGAATGATGATAAATTAATGTGTTGTGGCAGTTGCGGATTTCACTATTTCAGCAGTTTTAGGAAACACTCAATTGCTTTTCCAAACGTTTATAATGAACAGGAAGTGCTTAAAGTTGAATGACTTGAACAAAAAAAAACCACTGAGACAAAGTCGAAATTCATTGTGTTCTTCATGGTTGTTTTGAAACTGCACCAATTTTTTTCCTCAGAATTTTTAACTAGCTTGAAGTGTTTTGCTAAGAGGATTATTTGTAATATGTACATTTTCAGAATATGCTTGTTCTATTTTTGATGAAGTAAGACAAACAAAAAAATCTGAAGTTGTCTTCATTTAAAAGTTTTAATGCCATGATTTTACCAGTCTGGCCCGCGTGGGAATAGATTTTCCTCCATGCGGCCCCAGAGCTAAAATGAGTTTTGACACCCTTGCTCTAAATGAAATAATTTGGAGTTTGCCCCATAAGTGCCTTTTTTCCATTAGTGACGTCAGGGAATATCTCCATATATGGTCAAAATGTACCTGAAGTGCTTTGCGTAAGTCTGCCATTGTAGCCTGACGCTGTAGTCAACAAGTTCCTTTTTTTTTCCTTCTATCCTCTTATTGGGCATCCTCCGCTATTGCCATTTCTAATACAAAGTAGTGTACAGTTCGAACTTCGATCTGTCAGGAGACTCCATATGGAAGGGCTAAAAACTACAAAATGGATGACGGGGAGAAGACGCAGTGGAACTAGAAGAATGTAAATAAGTCCGCCCACAAAACGGCGCATTCTGTACAGATTGTCAGAAAGCAGCTTTAAGACGGTCTGTAAAACATGATCTATGCAAAATGTTGACCAAAAAACCACCATTACATGTTATGTAGACCAGTGGTCCCCAACCACCGGACCGTGGCCCGGTACCGGTCCGTGGATCGATTGGCACAAGAAATTAAAAATAAAAAAAATTGTTTTTTTGTTTTTTTATTAAATCAACATAAAAAACACAAGATGCACTTACAATTAGTGCACCAACCCTAAAAACCTCCCACACCCATTTATACTCATTCACACTCATTCGCACAAAAAGGTTGTTTCTTTCTGTTATTAATATTTCTGGTTCCTATATTATATATCAATATAGATCAATGCAGTCTGCAGGGATACAGTCCGTAAGCACACATGATTGTATTTTTTTATGACAAAACCCCCCGCCCCGGTCCGTGGGACAAATTTTCAAGCATTAACCGGTCCGCAGGTACAAAAAGGTTATTTTTTTATGACAAAAAAAAAACACAAAAAAAAATACCATCCCACCACCACCTTTTTCCCTTAAAGATGATGATTCTAATATACATTTAAACCACTTCCTTGTGGTCTAGGTCAGTGGTCCCCAACCTTTTTGTAACTGCGGACCGGTCAACGTTTGAAAATTTGTCCCACGTACCGGGGGGGTATGGTATTTATTTTTTTGTCACAAAAAAATACAATCATGTGTGCTTACGGACTGTATCCCTGCAGACTGTATTGATCTATATTGATATATAATGTAGGAACCAGAAATATTAATAACAGAAAGAAACAACCCTTTTGTGCGAATGAGTGTGAATGAGTGTAAATGGGGGAGGGAGGTTTTTTGGGTTGATGCACTAATTGTAATCTTGTGTTTTTTATGTTGATTTAATACCAAAAAAAAAAAAAAAGTTATTTATTTTTTTTGTTTTTGTTTTAATTTCTTGTGCGGACCGGTACCAATCGATCCACGGCCCGGTGGTTGGGGACCACTGGTCTAGGTAGTATGTATTGGCTATGCATTGTGTAAATTCTTCGTACGTTTTTTGCTCAACAGTCCCTTTATATCCTGTTTTTTGAGTTTGTCTGCAAGATCTTCGTTTCTGGAGGTGTTCCTTTATATCCTGTTTTTTGAGTTTGTCTGCAAGATCTTCGTTTCTGGAGGTCCTTTATATCCTGTTTTTTGAGTTTGTCTGCAAGATCTTCGTTTCTGGAGGTGTTCCCAGATTGCAAATGAAACCACGCCCCATCCTCCCTAAAAGTACCAATTTATCTTTAAAAAATGTCCACTATTTAGATATAAAGTATATCCAGAAGTCGTCGCCACTGTCTTTTTTCCAGACACCATGGAAAAGAAACTTAAACGTTGTATTCTCTCGGTCATGACTCAGAACATTAGGTACACTGCCTGAAATGCATTGCCAGACACATTTCAGGGATTTAGACTCATTCTGTGCTGAATATTGGTTAAATGTGTTAAACTTTTAATCTGATTTATAACGATATTGGAATTAGACAAATTCATGCATTCAATTGGATAGATCTAGTTTTAATATTAGCAGTGGTTATCTTATTTTACTAGGACTGTCAAATTTTAACGTGTTAACGCATGTGATTAATACCAAAAAAATATTGCATTATTCATGAATAAATCACACAATTTATTAACTTAACCGCAGATGTTTTTCTGTAAGGTGGCGTAGGATGCTATATGCAACGGAGGTTGCACATTTTACTTCCAAATACACACCTGACGATAAAACCAAGGTAGTTTGCATTTGTTATTGCACCACAACAAGTTTAAGATAGCATATTATAAACAAAACACGTTTTCAGGCAGCCGCTAGCAAGAATGCTACAGCACATTGGCAACAAGCAGTGTTGTCAACAAAAGTGCCACAAATAAGTGAAACACTTTTGTAGCAACTGTGATTGATGGTCCATCCATCCATTTTGTACCACTTGTCCCTTTCGGGGTCGCGAGGGGTGCTGGAGCCTATATTATGATTAGTCCAAATTCAAAAGTGTGCTTAACTTCATTAAAAAAATAATAATGATTTGATAGCACTACATTTTACACTTGAATGACATGCTCATAACTTCAGACCACACAGGAACAGATGATGTCTATGTGGAGGAAAATGGTTTTGAAATCTAAACAAAATGTTTCACTAGCTTTGTGGAATGGTTTCTGTTTACTTTAGTGGTTCCTTTTGAATATTCAAATAAGACCAAAACTTGGCCAGTCTTACAAAAACTCAAGCCGTCCTATGTCCAAGAGCAAATATTTTCCATGTGCTTAAAGTAGTTCCCTTCTTCAAATGAACAAACGCTTTGTTCTCTCCCACTGTTGGCCCTGCTCTGTCTCAACTCGTAATGAGCGGCTTGTGATCGGTCCTATCTTTACTTGTGGGAGGGCGGAGAAGCAAAAGGCACAGCTTGACAGGAAGTGTAACTAATCTTACCGTTAGAACACACAAGGTTACAAAGGGTTGCTACAATATGGAGGGAGATATTTGTCAAAGTGCCACCTGGTTCCCGTATCTCCAAAGGTCAGTCCATTTTGAGTGTGTCATTTGACACCGTATATGGGTGTTTTGTGTTAAGTTTCAACATTTTATACATGTCTGCAATCTAAACATCTGCAGGCTTGTTTCAACAAATATTGCTCATGCTAGCTGTACTGTAGTTGGAGCTTATATTGGTATTTGTTTAGTTATAGCAACAAGCTCCGTAAGAGGAAAGTGTACAGTACAACAGTTGTTAACTGCTGTGTGGCGTCGCCGCTTCTGTTATGTTGCTTTTATCAGTAAACACTGTAAAGAAAAACATCAGAGAATTGATATTAACATTGTTTGACTACTAAAAAGGGAGCAACAAGTACAGTCACTCGCAGTTTAGGGAAGTGTACATGCAGATTCTACGTTTGCATGCACTTCAACGCAAAACTGCGTGCCAATTTCATTGATGGTATCCTAAGCATTTCAACAACAGTTCCAGTCACTAATGGTCCAACTGCTGTGATCCGTTGGAATTGACGGTGCTTAAATGCCTTTTCCTCAGAGGTGTGTCATATATTTATCCCTTCAGATTTAGATTTAATCTATGTACAAAGGCCCAATACTTCAGAGACTTCAAAGACTTCAGGGATTGTCAACTCCATACGCATAAAAGAGAATCAAGACCATTTTTCTCTCACCCTAGATTTCTAAGCTTCCAAGTGTTTTCTGAGAAACACTTCATTCTTTTTTTACTACTCACTACCATAATGTAAGTATAGAGGAGTCTCAATGCACTTTTAGAACATTCCTATACTGTGACAATTTAGTGGTGTAAATCTCAACAGTATCACTCCCATATTACTGTTAAGAATACTTCTACTTCTAGCATGTTATGGCTAAAGTTGCACTTGACAACAGCAGATAGCAAGATAAGGCCCAAGATTGGCTGGTTCAGACACAAACTGTACTTTGACTTTTGATTTTCATAGCCTGTTTTCTTCTCTTGACTGGTACCGCTTCTCAGCTGTTTACCTGTGTGGCTTTATTTGGGGAACTTCATCTACCTGGCTTATGTAGGGAACATAGGGCAAGACAATTCATTCTAAGGTTTTCCTCCCCAGGCCCAGCATGTCTGGTCTACACTTGGTGAAAAAGGGACGTGAACACAGAAAGATGGATCTACAGCGGGACTTTACTGTCGCCTCGCCTGCTGAGTTTGTCACTCGCTTTGGTGGCAACCGTGTCATTGAAAAAGTAAGATAAAGAGAAAACTGTTGTTTAACGTTATTAACATGGGTTGGTCTGTGTGTTTGTCTTTTGATGAATCACTCTGTATTTTTTATAATTGTGTATATAAATATATATATAAATATATATATATATATATATATATATATATATATATATATATATATATATATATATATATATATATATATATATATATATATATATATATATATATAATTGATCTCAACGGGATTTTACCTGGTTAAATAAAGGCTAAATAAAAAAAAAAAATTTATATATATATATACATATGTATAAATATATATATATATATATATATATATATATATATATATATATATATATATATATATATATATATATATATATATATATATATATATAAGTTTATATATATATATATATATACATTTATGTATATTTGTGTACATTTTTATATATATATATACACATTTATGTATATTTATATACATTTATATATATATATATATATATATGTATGTATGTATGTGTGTGTAGGGTGTAAGGGTGTAACAAATACATGTATTTGTATCTCAAATCGGTTCGCATTTGTATTGAAAAGAACGCAACGCACTGATTTCCCACTAGGTACAAATTATAAGTACAGTAGTGTTAAGAAGTGTACCTTCAGCAGAATCCTATATTGGACTATATTTTTATTTTTTATTGGAGAATTACCAACCAGCAGATGGCAATTGCATTTTCATGCTTCATTTTAAAAATTCTTGAACACAAAAGCTAAGAAGTCTGTTTTGCATTTTTTCTCTCTCACTGTATCGAAAATGAAGGGAACCTTGAGGATGCCGTACAGTTACACCCCTGATATAAATGTATTCAAATTAAAATCATATACATGTATCTTTTGGCGGCCAAAAATTCAACAATGACGTCAAAGTAAGCTTTTGGCTACAGTTTGGCCTTGGCATAGGTCTGCAAAGTACTGATTGTCCTTGTAGTTATAAGGGCTGAGTTGTTTGCCCAGTAATGTGTCAGTAAATTGTGTTTTACTCATATTTGGGTATCTAACAATATGAAAATGTCATATCACTGTTGTGACCAAAATGATCACAGTTATCATTATTATCACTGTATTGTTGAATGCTCAAAATAGGTAAATGGACTTGTATAGCGCTTTTCTACCTTCAAGCCTTCAAGTTACTCAAAGCGCTTTGACACTATTTCCACATTTGCCTATTCATACACACATTCGCACACTGATGGCGGGAGCTGCCATGCAAGGTGCTAACCATGACCCATCAGGAGCAAGGGTGAAGTGTCTTGCCCAAGGACACAACGGCCATCACTAGGATGGCGGAAGCTGGGCTCAAACCTGGAACCCTTAAGTTGCTGGCATGGCCGTTGTATCACCCGAGCCACGCCGTACATGTACACACACTGAAATCTTTTGATTTTTTTTTTTTAATAGACCCATTGTAAGAAAGCTGTTTTGTGTTTCTTATGCTTATGCTTCACTTCATGCTGTTTTGTTCAGCGATCCTTGAAGGCACTGTAAAAACACTTCCATGTCATAGTCCTCCGAGTATATATTGATCACTCTGTACTTAGAGGCCACAGTTTGTAAGTTCAATGTACACAATTGAATATCTGAGTTCCTCACACATTAATGTGTTTATACAAGTTTAGATTAGAGTATGGCGTTTCTTAATAGAGAATGACGTTAATGTGTCTTGTATTAATTTTAGCATTTAGTCTCGTCACCTATCACCTGTGAGTTTATCAAAGTGCGGCTATCAAGCACGGTTTTTCAATAATTTTTACTAAAAATGGTAATACTAACCGTCAAAAGTTTTACCGCAGTTACGATTAATACCGTTTATCGTTACATCCCTATATATAATACATTGATAAGTGACCTGATGCAATTAACTCTTCTTAGCTTTATTGTTGCCATTCTCTTATTGTTCTAACTAGTGTCATGTTTTTTTTGCTGTGTGAGTCACTCAATGTTCTGCTAGCCAATCGAGTGTTTCTGCAACAGGTGTTGATCGCCAACAATGGCATTGCTGCAGTCAAATGCATGCGCTCAATTCGTCGTTGGTCCTACGAGATGTTTCGCAATGAGCGGACAATTCGCTTTGTGGTCATGGTCACCCCTGAAGACTTGAAAGCTAATGCAGGTGTAACTTGACCCTCACATTTGAACATTTCATCAACATGCTGCAAAAATGAATCATTATCTCACTGTTTTTGTTTTCAGAATACATCAAAATGGCAGACCATTATGTTCCTGTTCCTGGTGGGGCAAACAATAACAATTACGCAAACGTTGAGTTGATAGTGGACATCGCAAAAAGAATCCCTGTGCAGGTAAAATTGTCTATGTAATTTTTTTGGCTGGTTTTCTCTTTTGCCTGTTTGACTTGCTGATAAAAAGTGCAATAAAATACTATTGTCTATGTGTCATGATTAACAGGCAGTGTGGGCGGGCTGGGGTCACGCCTCAGAAAATCCCAAACTGCCCGAGTTGCTGAGTAAAGCAGGCATTTCATTCTTAGGTACAACATATTTTTTGCATTTGTATGTGCTTGTGCTTTTATTTTAATGAAGTGTTTATTCTAGGGCCATCCAGCAAAGCTATGTGGGCTCTTGGCGATAAGGTGGCTTCTTCCATTGTGGCCCAGAGTGCAGACATTCCCACACTACCATGGAGCGGATCAGGTGATGTTTTCACCTGTTCTCCTTGTCTCATTTTACACAATGTAAGCAAATGCTCCTGACCCCTAGACTGATATTGTTTGGTAAATTTGGAAATATAGCAGAACCTCTTCAAAGGTCAAATGCAATCTGTGATAATTATGATCGAATTATGCTTAGTTTGAATGTTATTTAAGTTATTAATGTTGAGTAGTATTTCAACTTACGAGCTAAATTGGTTCTGTGATGGCGTTCTTAACTCAAAACATTAGTATTTCAAATCAACGTCCCTCATAAAGAATAATTGAAATCTCTTTTTTGGTGATTGACCCTCCAAAAACAGCACTATTTATATGTAACATGCCTTTTAAAAAGAAATACAAACTTTTGGAAATAGTGTATACAATAATACAATATAATGTACGACTGACAACCACAAACCCTGTTTCCATATGAGTTGGGAAATTGTGTTAGATGTAAATATAAACGGAATACAATGATTTGCAAATCATTTTCAACCCATATTCAGTTGAATATGCTACAAAGACAACAAATTTGATGTTCAAACTGATAAACATTTTTTTTTTTTGCAAATAATCATTAACTTTAGAATTTGATGCCAGCAACACGTGACAAAGAAGTTGGGAAAGGTGGCAATAAATACTGATAAAGTTGAAGAATGCTCATCAAACACTTATTTGGAACATCCCACAGGTGTGCAGGCTATTTGGGAACAGGTGGGTGCCTTGATTAGGTATAAAAACAGCTTCCCAAAAAATGCTCAGTCTTTCACAAGAAAGGATGGGGCGAGATACACCCCTTTGTCCACAACTGCATGAGCAAATAGTCAAACAGTTTAAGAACAACGTTTCTCAAAGTGCAATTGCAAGAAATTTAGGGATTTCAACATCTACGGTCCATAATATCATCAAAAGGTTCAGGGAATCTGGAGAAATCACTCCACGTAAGCGGCATGGCCGGAAACCAACATTGAATGACCGTGACCTTCGATCCCTCAGACGGCACTGTATCAAAAACCGACATCAATCTCTAAAGGATATCACCACATGGGCTCAGGAACACTTCAGAAAACCACTGTCACTAAATACATTTCGTCGCTACATCTATGCAAAGCGAAAGCCATTTATCAACAACATCCAGAAACGCCGCCGGCTACTCTGGGCCCGAGATCATCTAAGATGGACTCATGCAAAGTGGAAAAGTGTTCTGTGGTCTGACGAGTCCACATTTCAAATTGTTTTTGAAAATATTCGACATCGTGTCATCCGGACCAAAGGGGAAGCGAACCATCCAGACTGTTATTGTTATGTTGAAAAGCCAGCATCTGTGATGGTATGGGGGTGCATTAGTGCCCAAGGCATGGGTAACTTACACATCTGTGAAGGTACCATTAATGCTGAAAGGTACATACAGGTTTTGGAACAACATATGCTGCCATCTAAGCGCCGTCTTTTTCATGGGCGCCCCTGCTTATTTCAGCAAGACAATGCCAAGCCACATTCAGCACGTGTTACAACAGCGTGGCTTCGTAAAAAAAGAGTGCTGGTACTTTCCTGGTCCGCCTGCAGTCCAGACCTGTCTCCCATCGAAAATGTGTGGCGCATTATGAAGCGTAAAATACGACAGTGGAGACCCCGGACTGTTGAACAACTGAAGCTTTACATAAAACAAGAATGGGAAAGAATTCCACTTTCAAAGCTTCAACAATTAGTTTCCTCAGTTCCCAATCGTTTGAGTGTTGTTAAAAGAAAAGGTGATGTAAAACAGTGATGAACATGCCCTTTCCCAACTACTTTGGCACGTGTTGCAGCCATGAAATTCTAAGTTAATTATTATTTGCAAAAAAAAAATAAAGTTTATGAGTTTGAACATCAAATATCTTGTCTTTGTAGTGCATTCAATTGAATATGGGTTGAAAAGGATTTGCAAATCATTGTATTCCGTTTATATTTACATCTAACACAATTTCCCAACTCATATGGAAACGGGGTTTGTATATCATCCACTTCTTTTTGTCAGCACAGTCTCTCACATTCACTAACTTCCTTCCCGTGCTTGGAAAAACAAAGTTATGTCGATTTCTAACTGTAAGCTAATGCTAGCGTGTTAGACCAGATGTTTTGGTCGGATCTCACTGGGTTCACTGTGACATTTGCTACGCCAACTAATGGAGGGGATGCTCGTTACTCAAATTTTTGCTTGCAACTTAAAGGGGACGTATCATGATTTCTTTCTACATCTAAAACATTTTCTTGTGGTCAAAATACATTTCCATAGTTTTACAGACCATCTTCAAGCCGCTTTCTGACCGTTAGTTAGTTTCAGTTTATTTCAAACATGCATACAATACAATTACAAAGTACTGCATCACTTATTTCCAGTTGTTTCATTACTGCACGTCCGAAGAAGAGTAGGAAGAAGCAGAGCTTATATAATTCTACCCCTTTTCATATCATAGCAGTTTTATCTCATTTATTTGTTGTCTGTTTGTAACAGAACAGTGCATAAATAAATGAGTAAATACATTATTTTACAATAAGTAAGTAAATAAATATTAAATACATGAATATGAAACATATACACAATAATTAAAGTGCTCAAAAATAAATATTTAAGCAATTTATGGTTCACAGCGTGAATGAGATTTTTTTTTTAAGGTTCAAGATGTTTATTATAATTAATCTTCTTTGTACTTTGAGACACTCATAGTTTGAACAGTTTCTTAAACTGAATCATATTTGTGCTTTGTTTGATTTCCTTGCGTAATTAATTCCATAATTTAATTACACATATTGTACTGATATGCTAAAGGTCTTAAGTGTTGTACATGCATACACATGTTTTAAATTAGATTTTCCTCTAAGTTTATTTTTGTCCTCTTTTGTTGAGAAGAATTGTTTTACATTCTTGGGTAGCAAGTTACAGTTTGCTTTGTACATCATTTTAACTGTTTGCAAATGCACCAAGTCATTGAATTTCAATATTTTTAATTCAATTAATAAAGGGTTTGTATGTTCTCTATATCCAACATTATGTATTATTCTAATTGATCTTTTTGTAACACTGTTAGTGAATGAAGTGCACATTTGTAGTTGTTTCCCCATGTGTCTACACAATAACTCAGATATGGTAACACTAGCGAGCAGTAGAGAATATGGAGGGATTTTTGGTCCAGAAGATATTTAGCTTTATTCTATTCTATTCTATTTATTAGGGACGGCGTGGCGCAGTGGAAGAATGGCCGTGCGCGACCCGAGGGTCCCTGGTTCAATCCCCACCTAGTACCAACCTCGTCATGTCCGTTGTGTCCTGAGCAAGACACTTCACCCTTGCTCCTGATGGGTGCTGGTTAGCGCCTTGCATGGCAGCTCCCTCCATCAGTGTGTGAATGTGTGTGTGAATGGGTAAATGTGGAAGTAGTGTCAAAGCGCTTTGAGTACCTTGAAGGTAGAAAAGCGCTATACAAGTACAACCCATATTCATTATTGATGTGTTTCTTGCTACTTTATGTTGTATATTTTTTACATGAGATTTCCAGTTCATTTTATTATCTATTATTACACCCAAATATGTGTTTTCCTTTACCCTTTCAATATTTACTCCATCTATTTCAAGTTTTTCATCACATACACCGCTACTCCTCAGTTCTTGTTGGTTCTGTTGATATAATTTAGTTCATATTCTTCCGATCAAAATCCGCTCCTTTTTTAGTGCCCAGATGGCTGATATCTTGTTGTCTGGCCATAAGCTGTTGTCTCATTGCTGCCTTCTCCTCCCTGAAGTTCTCCAAATCAATGTTATCGGTGTCCTTTTTCATGTTCTCCACAACATTGCTGTTGTCCCAATGGGTGTTGTCTTGCTGCTTTGGTGTCCAACTCTTGGCGCGATGTTGCATTCTCCTCTTTCAGCTTCTCCATCTCCTGTCTTAATGCTGTGTTGTCTTCACTGAGAATCTTCATTTCTCTGAACTTTCTCATTTCTATCATATCCTCACAATATTCTTTTCTTTGTCTGACAATCAGTTCTTGGAGATTTTCGACATCTTTGTATACACCATTGATGTAGTGGATTGAATTACATTTATATAGCGCTTTTCTCTAGTGACTCAAAGCGCTTTACATAGTGAAACCCATTATCTGAGTGACATTAAAACAAGTGTGGGTGGCACTGGGAGCAGGTGGGTAAAGTATCTTGCCCAAGGACACAATGGCAGTGGAAGCGGGGATCGAACCTGGAACCCTCAAGTTGCTGGCACGGCCGCCCTATCAACCGAGCCACACCTTGTAGATTTCCGACATCCTTTTGTACACTCTTGATAACCTGTTCATGGAGATTGTCACCTTGTACCTCATTGACATTGTTTTGTAGAGTTCCTATTAACACTTTTAAGTCCGGTTTCAATGCTGTATTGCTTTGTTGAGTTTGTCTTATCGGGCTCATGGTTGCTTTTCAGCGAAGTGAAGCCGTTGGTGTTGTTAGCCTCTGCGGAAAGTGGCGCAACTAATGTGTTTTTTCATGTACCGTGCACCAACCAGAGCAGTGTCAGCCTTTCTTGTATATAATTTGTGTGGTCAGCAAGGCTTAAAATACACTATTTGGCCACCCATCCAAATGATCAGAATCAAGTGTCATAATCACTTGGCCCGGCCACAGGTGTATAAAATCAAGCACTTAGGCATGGAGACTGTTTCTACAAACATTTGTGAAAGAATGGGCCGCTCTCAGGAGCTCAGTGATTTCCAGCGTGGAAATGTCATAGGATGCCACCTGTGCAACAAATCCAGTCGTGAAGTTTCCTTGCTCCTAAATATTCCAAAGTCAACTGTCGGCCTTATTATAAGAAAATGGAAGTTTGGGAACAACAGCAACTCAGCCACGAAGTGGTAGGCCACGTAAACTGACAGAGGGGTCAGCGGATGCTGAAGCGTATAGTGCAAAGAGGTCGCCGACTTTCTGCACAGTCAGTTGCTACAGAGGTCCAAACTTCATGTGACCTTCCAATTAGCCCACGTACAGTACGCAGAGAGCTTCATGGAATGGGTTTCCATGGCCGAGCAGCGGCATCTAAGCCATACATCACCAAGTCCAATGCAAAGCATCGGATATAGTGGTGTAAAGCACGTCGCCACTGGACTTTAGAGCAGTGGAGACGCGTTCTCTGGAGTGATGAATCACGGTTTTCCATCTGGGTTTGGAGGTTGCCAGAAGAACAGTACATTTCGGACTGCATTGTGCCGAGTGTGAAATTTGGTGGAGGAGGAATTATGGTGTGGGGTTGTTTTTCAGGAGTTTGGCTTGGCCCCTTAGTTCCAGTGAAATGAACTTTGAATGCTCCAGCATACCAAAACACTTTGGACAATTCCATGCTCCCAACCTTGTGGGAACAGTTTGGAGCGGGCCCCTTCCTCTTTCATCATGACTGTGCACCAGTGCACAAAGCAAGGTCCATAAAGACATGGATGACAGAGTCTGGTGTGGATGCTTATGACTGGCCTGACCTGACCTGAACCCGATAGAACACATTTGGAATGAATTAGAATGGAGATTGATAGCTAGGCCTTCTCGACCAACATCAGTGTGTGACCTCACCAATGCACTTTTGGAAGAATGGTCGAAAATTCCTATAAACACACTCCGCAACCTTGTGGACAACCTTCCCAGAAGAGTTGAAGCTGTAATAGCTGCGAAATGTGGACCGACAGCATATTGAACCCTATGGGTTAGGAATGGGATGGCACTTCAAGTTCATATGTGAGTCAAGGCAAGTGGCTAAACACTTTTAGCAATATAGTGTATGTAATATGATATAAAATATGTATATAATATATCTCTTCAGGATGTGCCATTTTGTGGTTAGTCTTAACTGCATCAAGGGTTGGAATTGGGAGTTAAATCACCAAAATAATTCCCAGGTGTGGCCATAGCTAATGCTCACTGCTCTCCTCACCCCCCAGGGGGTTAGGGTGATGGGTCAAATGCAGACATAGTATGTGTGTGACAAAAAAAAAAGAAAGAGAAAGGTTTACGTGCTTCTACTTCGACTGCGTCTTCTCCCCGTCAGCCATGTTGTAGTTTTAAGTGTTTTCATATCGAGTCTACTGACAGATATGTTAGAACTATACGCTACTATTTATCAGAAATGGCCACAGCACAGGATTTTAGCATGCATGTACATGTATATGTACATGTATGATGAGCCTGTCTGTCCCACAACAAAAGGATATGAAAAAGAAGGAACTTAGTGACTTGAACTTCGGACTACAATGGTGTACTTGTCAAAGCTCTTCGGGTAAACCTCTACCATGTATGCAGAAATCCACTGACGTCACATCTTGTTCAACGTCACAAGTCAGGGCAAATCTAAAACGGCTTGTTTGGAACAAGACAAAATTGCCTCCATGATTTGAATTCACATTTTCGTTTCTTATGGGTATGCTCAATCCACAGAAACAAGTGCCAACCGCCAAGAAACAATCAGCCAAAGTATTTTGAAATACTCCGAGGTTGGCATAATCTTAAATTGAGGTATCCCTGTAATTTATTCTCAGTTGAAAGATTTGCCATCTTAAAAGATTAATTAACTTTCCAGGAAAATTGTTTAGACAATCATTATATTACTTACAGTGTATATTCTTACCATTCTGCCCTTTATTTTCAAAAAGGTTGGTCCTTCTTTTATAGTGATTCATCAAAATGCAAAAAAAAGCAGAACATCCTCTCATGCGAAGGACTTGTAAAGTGCAGTGAAAAGTAATGTCATCCATTTTTTTTTCTGTATTTCAAAGTCCATTCTTACCCACAATTATTTTTGGAAGTACAACCTCTGGGGTGTTCGATTTTCAAAGTTCCATTCTATTATTCTGCAGCCACAGCTTAGATACACGTGCAGAATATCTTTGAAGTGGTGTAGGACTGCACTAAGCAGATTTTTAGACAGCTTTTGTTTTGGATATCTGCTGTTTATACACTGAGAAAATGTGTAACTATACTCTGCCTGTTCTTGTACTTCAGGTTTAAGAGTAGACTGGGCAGAGGATGACCAAATACCTGGCAACATAATCAGTGTTCCTCAAGAAGTCTACAGACAAGGCTGTGTTCTTGACATAGACAAGGGTTTGGCGGTAAGCCTTTTGAACAAGGTTTTCTACCGTTGTACCAAATAACTCAGGTAATTGCATCTTTCGGTCTTTTTTTCCAGGGAGCAAATGAAATTGGTTATCCAGTTGTCATTAAGGCCTCAGAGGGTGGAGGGGGAAAAGGTATCAGGAAAGTAGAATGTGCTGATGACTTTCCAAGCTCCTTTCGGCAGGTTTGTGATTTCTTCACTTATGTCCATTCTGTGTAGTCCATCTCCACTTACGCAGTCAAGGGGACTCCTCTAAAACATTTTGCAGTCTGTTTTATGACAAACATATACGTTTGGCGCAGGTTCAGACAGAAGTACCCGGCTCGCCTATTTTCAT
This sequence comes from Nerophis lumbriciformis, assembly GCF_033978685.3. NCBI lineage: Eukaryota > Metazoa > Chordata > Actinopteri > Syngnathiformes > Syngnathidae > Nerophis > Nerophis lumbriciformis. The sequence goes on along the minus strand of NC_084559.2, from coordinate 33,290,753 downwards.
CATGCAGCTGGCCCAGCATGCAAGGCACCTTGAGGTTCAGATACTGGCTGATGAATATGGGAACGCCATCTCTCTGTTTGGCAGAGATTGCTCCATCCAAAGGAGGCACCAGAAGATCATAGAGGAAGCTCCTGCAACCATAGCTGCACTATCGACATTTGAGCAGATGGAGCAGGTCAGTTACTTAATGTATATTTTCGCTCCAACTAATATTATCACCTGCTTGATTTGAGAGATGGCATCTTATTTCTTTCCCCCGACACAGTATGCCGTAAGACTAGCAAAGATGGTGGGCTATGTCAGTGCTGGGACTGTGGAATATCTTTTCTCCGAGGATGGAAGCTTCCATTTTTTGGAGCTGAACCCTCGTCTGCAGGTGGAACACCCTTGTACAGAAATGATCGGAGATGTAAACCTTCCAGCTGCCCAGCTTCAGGTAAAACTCACCCCGCTGGCCGAAGAAAAACAGATGAAACACACTAAAGGGGAACTTCGATTTACCTTGAAGAGGGTTCATAAATAGAAATGTATGTATATTGAAGAACATTTTACCATAAGACACAACATTAATAATGGGTTCCGGCCTCGACAAAGTCCATTTGTTAGTAAAAGTTTGTACATTTTGAACACAATATAAAGCGAACAAACATAACAAAAGGGTTATAGATCAACTTTATCTTGATTAATAAAGCCAATACAACTAGATTAACTGTCCTCCTAATATGCGCCACTGGCCTGTGGTGCACAAAGCACTCAAAGTTTGAAATCACAAAACTCCTTAACTTTAAGAGCCAGGTCGCTACAATTATTAGGTATAAAAAATTTAATCGACTTTACCTTGTCTATTACTCTTGTTTGCGTGCAGTAAAAGGGAGGGAGCAGGGCAGTGTCGACAACGCTGTGTATACTTCCTGAATGTTTCAAACCACCCATCGCTTGTCCTTTACTTTCTTTGGACTTATATTGAACTAGTAAAATTAGAAACATGCTGTAAAAAGGCAAAAAAAACATTTAAAAAGCATACAAAGTAGCACACTTAGCTAACAGCAGTACTGTGCTCTGCTGACTGAATGAGCACCGGAGATCGATCAGCCCGCCGACAATTGCTGCGCTGCTGGGCACAAAATGGCTGCGCTGCGAGACATAAAATGGGTGTATGAAACGTTCGTACACAGAGACAAGGTTCCTACACCAAAGCATATTTTGATTGGGTCTGTAGTTCGTACAATGAGAGTTTCGTAAATCGAGATTCCACTGTATAAAAGTATTGAGACATTTTAATGTACTGGAAGCAAAATGGATTGGGGTTGTTCTTACTTTTAAATATATGGCATATTGCACTCTTGGGAATATTTTTTAGAAATTTGGTCTATTTATTTAGAAGAATAGTCATATTAGTATGAACATTTGGAAGCATATAATTGACTAAAATGTCTTTGACAGCTGTATACTACAAATGGTCTAGACCAGCCTCTGATTGATAAATTAATTCAGGTGTGTCTTAACGCTTATTAGCTATATAGTGTATCTTTTACAGGTTGTAAAAAAACAACAATACATTTTACACATGGTGTTGTCTCCCACAGATTGCTATGGGGATCCCCCTTCACAGGATTAAAGACATCCGTATGCTCTATGGAGATACTCCATGGGGTGACACCATTATTAACTTTGAGACTCCAGAATGCCCGCCAAGTCCAAGAGGCCACGTCATAGCAGCCAGAATCACCAGTGAAAACCCTGACGAGGTAAAATTGCGTCTCATCAGTTGTCATATCATCCTATTCATTTTCTGTAGGAATAATAATAATAATAGTAATAGTAATAACAAGGTGTTTTTGCAAACAGGGCTTCAAACCCAGCTCAGGCACCGTGCAGGAGCTGAACTTCCGCAGTAGTAAAAATGTCTGGGGTTACTTCAGTGTCGGAGCAACTGGCGGTCTGCATGAATTTGCTGATTCACAGTTTGGTCACTGTTTTTCCTGGGGCGAGAACCGAGAAGAAGCAATTTCGTAAGTCTCTTTTTGGTTTAGAAATACTTTAGCCCCTCAAACACTCTGTTGCTTTGACAACAGGACGCTTTTACTAAGCAGTATGCTTCAGTTTTGCACCCTTGCTTTTGTTTGCATTTCATTATTTTATTAATAATTGTGCAGAACTCCAAAAAAAATACTACTTATTAAAGACTGGTTCTACAAAGAGAATAACTCAAAATATGCCCTTTCTCAAACAAAGCCTGTATACCTCTTATATATTTCACATGCCATTAAGAAATAATACACACAGGATCTTCTCAGTTGCGGTCCTTTGCATACTATGTGTTGTGTTCTTTTTTTAATGTGGACTGACACCAAGGTTGCTATGTGGTTCAGGAACATGGTGGTAGCTATGAAGGAGTTGTCAATCAGAGGTGACTTCAGGACCACAGTTGAATACCTCATTAAGCTGCTAGAAACAGAGAGCTTTCGAAACAACGACATTGACACTGGCTGGCTGGATCACCTCATTTCGGAGAAAGTGCAGGTAAAAAAACATTTTGATATTGATACTGTATCAACACCAAGGAACTCTTCAGCATCAACAGGTTATTTTACCTTCATGCAGGCGGAGAGACCAGACACCATGTTAGGGATTGTTTGTGGGGCTTTGCATGTTGCTGATGCAAGCTTCAGGAAGAGCATGTCTGATTTTCTGCATTCTCTGGAAAGGTCCGTACAAAATTATCAGTTGTTGTCATGTAACAAAAGCATTTGACACAATTAATCATAATGTCTTAATTAACAAATTTGAACGATATGGCATCAGAGGATTGGTCTTAAACTGGGCAAGAAGGTACTTAACCAACAGGAAGCAGTATGTCAACAGCGCTAGAGATGGCGTGTGCCGTACCCGTTGGATCAACACTGGGACCAAAATGGTTCAATCTTTTAGGAGTGTCAAAAAATATATTTTTTAATGTAACGAGTCTTAATCGATTCAAATCTCATGTAAAAAATATACAACATAAGGTGGCAAAGGATAAATTATATAATGAACAAAGCAAAATATGTTCTAGACCAAAAATCAGTTCCTATTCTGTACTGCTTGCTAGTGTTGCCATATCTGAGTTGTTATTATTGTTATAGTTATTTATTTCAGACCCAGGGGGATCCATATCAAAACAGGAAGTGAACATATGTGTAAGTAACTGCTATGAAGTGGAAATGGGGTAGGATTAAATAAGCTTTTCTTCGTCCTACTTCTTTTCGGCCTTTTGTAAAGAGAAATGAAAAATATGTGATGTGTCATGTTGAAACTGCATAGATGTTGGAAATAAACTTCAACCAAACAACTTGCACGCTGCCAGTATAATTATGGTGTATCCAAACTCTTCCTTACCCACAGAGGCCAGGTTCTGCCTGCAGCCAGTCTTCTTAATTCTGTCAATGTGGAGCTCATCTATGAAGGAGTCAAATTCTGCTTGAAGGTATCTTTTATTCCCATTTTAAGCTAAACTTTGATTATTGACATATTCCTAAAATCACCTTTACGATCGCCTGCAGGTTGCTCGACAGTCCCCAACAACATATGTCATTATAATGAACGGCTCCAACATTGAAATCGATGTCCATAGGTTGAGTGATGGTGGACTTCTGCTCTCCTACGATGGAAGCAGTCACACCACCTACATGAAGGAAGAGGTGGATAGGTAAGACTATTTTACTCATTAGAAACAAACACTTTTTCTTATGCTAATTTATTCTGCAGCTACCGCATCACTGTTGGCAACAAGACCTGTGTGTTTGAGAAAGAAAAGGATCCCACAGTGTTAAGATCTCCCTCTGCTGGTAAACTCCTGCAGTACATTGTTGACGATGGCGCTCACATATGCGCTGGAGAGACCTACGCAGAGATTGAGGTGCATTTGATGAGAGACACATTTTAATATCCACAAACCAGTATTTTATTTGACCTTTTTTTGCTGTTGTGGACTCAGGTGATGAAGATGGTGATGACGCTGACTGTGCAGCAGTCAGGCCATGTACATTTTGTCAAAAGGCCCGGTGCGGTTCTTCAGTCAGGCTGTGTGATGGCACATATGGATCTGGATGACCCAAGCAGCATACATAGGGCAAGTTACTCGGCATGAATGTACATCTTAATTGATTGTGTAGGAATAGAATAGGAATGCAAGGTTTTTCTGTATTACTGGAGTTGTCATTTTTCAGATATGCTATTGGAATTAGGGATGTACGGGTGAACATTTTTGGCCTCCGATTCTGATCCAATTTTAGCCTCAGATCCGATCTTATTTTGTGTGCTGATTTGATGAAAATAGATTAGAGCTTTTCTTATACATATTGCTGGGTATTGTGGCCAACCAGCTACATTTTAGTTTCATCTGACATCACATGGACAAGATAAGACCTTCTGTAGGAAAGTTCTGTGGTCAGATGATACAAAAATTGAGTTGTTTGGCCACAATACCCAGCAATATGTTTGGAGGAGAAAAGGTGAGGCCTTTAATCCCAGGAACACCATACCTACCGTCAAGCATGGTGGTGGTAGTATTATACTCTGGGCCTGTTCTGCTGCCAATAGAACTGGTGCTTTACAGAGAATAAATGGGACAATGAAAAAGGAGGATTACCTCCAAATTCTTCAGGACAACCTAAAATCATCAGCCCGGAGGTTGGGTCTTGGGCGCAGTTGGGTGTTCCAACAGGACAATGACCCTAAACATATGTCAAAATTGGTAAAGGAATGGCTAAATCAAGCTAGAATTAAGGTTTTTAGAATGGCCTTCCCAAAGTCCTGACTTAAACATGTGGACAATGCTGAAGAAACAAGTCCATGTCAGAAAACCAACAAATTTAGCTGAACTGCACCAATTTTGTCAAGAGGAGGGGTCAAAAATTCAACCAGAAGCTTGCCAGAAGCTTCTGGATGGCTACCAAAAGTGCCTTATTGCAGTGAAACTTGCCAAGGGACATGTAACCAAATATTAACATTGCTGAATGTATACTTTTGACCCAGCAGATTTGGTCACATTTTCAGTAGACCCATATTAAATTCATAAAAGACCATCAGCAATTAAAAAAAACAAAAATGTCATACATTCTGGATTCATTACACATCAACTGAAATATTGCAAGCCTTTTATTATTTTAATATTGCTGATTATGGCATACAGCTTAAGAAAACTCAAAAATCATATCTCAAAAAATTAGAATATTTCCTCAGACCAAGTAAAAAAAAAAAGATTTATAACAGCAAAACAAAATCAAACATTTGAAAATGTCAATTAATGCACTCAGTACTTGGTTGGGAATCCTTTTGCTCCTCGATTGGCCTGCCAACTCCCCTGACCTGAACCCCATAGAGAATGTGTGGGGTATTGTGAAGAAGAAGCTGAAAGACACCAGACCCAATAATACAAATGAGCCAAAGGCCGCTATTGGAGCATCCTGGGCATCCATAACACCTCAGCAATGCCACAGGCTGATTGCCTCCATGCCACGCCGCATTGATGCAGTAATCCGGGCAAAATGATTCCCAACCAAGTACTGAGTGCATTAGTTTACATTTTCAAATGTTTGATTTTGTTTTGCTGTTATAAATCTTTGTATGTCTCCCTTTAGCGTGCATCTATTTTGAAGGAACCTTTGACATGATTACAGTCTTTAGCCAATTAAACACTGGGACACAGCTGTGGTAATGATGGCAGCTCATCAGTCGATCAGTTAAAAAAGGCAAATATTGGCCCCCGATTGGGACATCTCTAATTGCAAACATTCAATGTTGTGTTGAAAAATTATGTGAAACTTTTGGAAAACAATCAAGTTGACTTTTATGTTCTTTTATGCAATTTTTGGGCTCCCTACTATTTGCAAAAAACATCTTAACCCTGTTGTTGTGTTACACTGTAGGTGGAGCTCAATATGGCCACTCTGCCACCACAACAACCATTGCCAATTGTTGGAGAAAAGCTTCACCAGGTGTTCCACAATGTCCTTGAAAACCTAGTTAAAGTAATGGATGGCTACTGCCTTGAAGAACCATACTTTAGCACAAAGGTACATCCTTGCAAGTTGGCCAGCCACAGGGTTTTGCTCAACATCGATTAGTTTTATTAAAACTCTGTGTGTGTGTGTGTGTGTATGTGTGGATTTTCTTCTATGTAGCTGAAACAGTGGGTAGCAACACTCATGAAGACTCTGAGAGATCCCTCTCTGCCACTGCTCGAGCTGCAGGAGATCATGACGAGTGTAGCGGGCCGTATCCCACCTGGTGTTGAGAAAGATATCCGTAAAGTCATGGCCCAGTATGCCAGCAACATCACCTCTGTCCTGTGCCAGTTCCCAAGCCAAAGGGTGGGAACCTGAACTGTTCTTATAATCAGTGCTCGGCATTAATATGTACAGTCTGTTCAGTCAATCCAACGTTTTTTTAAATTTTCCCTAAAGCTGATGAAGAAAATTTACTAAAATTGACTAAAATTTAATAAGCATCTCATTTGGACTTAGGGTTACCCTATTTAGCTATGTGATAATGGTAAAAACACTTCTCAGTAATTACTGTGTACAGTTCTACATTACTGCAATCTACGACCACAATAATACAGTAAAGTAAACAATATTGCAGTCTGGTTTTTCTGACAAATGTATTGGGTTGTACTTACTATTGCTGAGCACTGTAAATTAATAAAAACATTTTCTGACTAAACAATGCTAAACAAAAACACTTTTTTTGGTAAATCCAGATTGCAAATATTCTCGACAGCCATGCAGCAACTTTGCAGAGGAAGGCCGATCGGGAAGTGTTCTTTATTAACACTCAAAGTGTAGTTCAGCTTGTACAGAGGCAAGCGTCTTCATCATATTAATCAGTATTGTACTCGTAAGAAATATTTCAGTGATATGGATTGTATTGACTCGTGTCTTACATGTTGCAGGTATCGTAGTGGAATACGTGGTTACATGAAGTTTGTCGTTCTGGATCTATTGAAGCGATACCTGCAAGTAGAGATGCAGTTTCAGCAAGGTGACATTAAAATGTTTGAATTTAAAAATGTTTAACATAACTTTATATTGTGTGTGATTTATATATTGTCCCCCCGATCCCTAAGCAGCTCATTACGACAAGTGCGTAATCAACCTGAGAGAGCAGTACAAGCCTAACATGAGTCCTGTGTTGGAATACATTTTCTCTCATGCTCAAGTCTTCAAGAAGAACATCCTGGTCACAATGCTTATCGTAAGGTCATCATAAATTAAAGTTAAAGTACCAATGATTGTCACACACACACTAGGTGTGGCGAAATTATTCTCTGCATTTGACGAACTTTCACCCAAAATGGAATTTCTTTGACTCTATGCAGGATCAGTTATGTGGAAGGGATCCGACCCTTGCAGATGAGCTCATGGCCATTCTCAATGAACTTACTCAACTCAGCAAGATGGAGAACTCAAAGGTCGCCTTAAGGGCCAGACAGGTAAGACTGAATGCATAGTAGTTTAATATTGCGTCTATGTTGGCATATACTACAAAAGCCCTCATTCTGTGTAATACTATGGTGTAGGTGCTGATTGCCTCACATTTACCGTCATATGAACTGAGACACAATCAGGTGGAGTCCATCTTCCTGTCAGCCATTGACATGTACGGCCATCAGTTTTGCCCTGAAAACCTAAAAGTAAGTGTCATGAATGCAAGTCAGGCAATGTTTACCAGCTTGGATATCACATCATTTATATTATCTTTGATTTCTGCCAGAAACTTATCCTGTCTGAGACCTCCATTTTTGATGTGTTGCCCAATTTCTTCTATCACGCCAATCAAGTTGTCTGCATGGCTGCTCTTGAGGTATGCATTTTTATGCACACTTTATATCTGAAGTATTGAACGACAATTGAAAAAAGGTCCAAGAACTTTTTCAAGACAAGGTCTGGAACAAACTCATGATTAGCATGAATTATGAAGCACTGGAATCAGTGTATATTTTCGAACATAAACAGTCTGAACCAATACAACTAATTAGTGTGAATCTTTGGGCATCTAACGATTTTAGCTGATTCCTGGGGTGACGTTTCGATTCAGAATCGATTCTCGATTCAACACAATTCTCGACTTAACCGATTCTTGCAATGTATTATTTGGTACAATAATTATAAAAAAAACTTTTTTAAAACAGGTTACAGTTCAGAAAAGCTCCTTCTGGTAGCGTGGAGATGGCCTAAAAATGTATTATTTAAAAAAAAATTCTTATTAAAAATAAATAAATAAATAATTAAAACATTTTGAAAATTATGAACCAATTTACAAACCCCGTTTCCATATGAGTTGGGAAATTGTGTTAGATGTAAATATAAACGGAATACAACGATTTGCAAATAATTTTCAACCCATATTCAGTTGAATATGCTACAAAGACAACATATTTGATGTTCAAACTGATAAACATTTTTTTTTTGCAAATAATCATTAACTTTAGAATTTGATGCCAGCAACATGTGACAAAGAAGTTGGGAAAGGTGGCAATAAATACTGATAAAGTTGAGGAATGCTCATCAAACACTTATTTGGAACATCCCACAGGTGTGCAGGCTAATTGGGAACAGGTGGGTGCCATGATTGGGTATAAAAACAGCTTCCCAAAAAATGCTCAGTCTTTCACAAGAAAGGATGGGGCGAGGTACACCCCTTTTTCCACAACTGCGTGAGCAAATAGTCAAACAGTTTAAGAACAACGTTTCTCAAAGTGCAATTGCAAGAAATTTAGGGATTTCAACATCTACGGTCCATAATATCATCGAAAGGTTCAGAGAATCTGGAGAAATCACTCCATGTAAGCGGCATGGCCGGAAACCAACATTAAATGACCGTGACCTTCGATCCCTCAGACGGCACTGTATCAAAAACCGACATCAATCTCTCAAGGATATCACCACATGGGCTCAGGAACACTTCAGAAAACCACTGTCACTAAATACAGTTTGTCGCTACATCTGTAAGTGCAAGTTAAAGCTCTACTATGCAAAGCGAAAGCCATTTATCAACAACATCCAGAAACGCCGCCGGCTTCTCTGGGCCCGAGATCATCTAAGATGGACTGATGCAAAGTGGAAAAGTGTTCTGTGGTCTGACAAGTCCACATTTCAAATTGTTTTTGGAAATATTTGACATTGTGTCATCCGGACCAAAGGGGAAGCGAACTATCCAGATGGTATGGGGGTGCATTAGTGCCCAAGGCATGGGTAACTTACACATCTGTGAAGGCACCATTAATGCTGAAAGGTACATACAGGTTTTGGAACAACACATGCTGCCATCTAAGCGCCGTCTTTTTTATGGACGCCCCTGCTTATTTCAGCAAGACAATGCCAAGCCATATTCAGCACGTGTTACAACAGCGTGGCTTCGTAAAAAAAGAGTGCAGGTACTTTCCTGGTCCGCCTGCAGTCCAGACCTGTCTCCCATCGAAAATGTGTGGCGCATTATGAAGCGTAAAATACGACAGCGGAGACCCCGGACTGTTGAACGACTGAAGCTCTATATAAAACAAGAATGGGAAAGAATTACACTTTCAAAAGCTTCAACAATTAGTTTCCTCAGTTCCCAATCGTTTATTGAGTGTTGTTAAAAGAAAAGGTGATGTAACACAGTGGTGAACATACCCTTTTTCAACTACTTTGGCACGTGTTGCAGCCATGAAATTCTAAGTTAATTATTATTTGTAAAAAAAAAAAAAAAAGTTTATGAGTTTGAACATCAAATATCTTGTCTTTGTAGTGCATTCAATTGAATATGAGTTTAAATGGATTTGCAAATCATTGTATTTCGTTTATATTTACATCTAACACAATTTCCCAACTCATATGGAAACAGGGTTTGTAGAATCGGAATGAATATGAATCGCGATTCAGATGTGAATCTTTTTTTTTGTGCACCCCAACTAATTAACACGTTTAGCACAAGCTTGCTTCCTTTGACTTCTGTTTCCCTTCTCGCCCACTTACTCTAGAACTCGCAAATCTGCTTTGAAAGATTTTGATTGGCTAAGTCAGTCTTTCTCAAATATTTTCTGTTACCCCCCCAGGAAGAAAAAAATATTTCACAGCCTCCCACTCTCCAACGTGACTATAAATAGTATCATTTGTCAATAAAATGGTTGCAGCCACACCTTTGCATAACATTGTATCCTTATTACAACACGCCAGTCTTTCATCGTCTTCCGCCGGAGTCACAGTGAAGCTTAGCGCTACATAGACTTCGACATATTCTAGTACAGCAACAAAGCATGTTCTCCGAGGTCACATGCACCCCCCTTGGCATTGCACTGTGCCCCCTCAGGGAGGCCCGCCTTACTATTTGAGAAGGACTGGGTTAAGTTGAGTCATGTTGGAGGAGTCCCTCTCATGCAAATGATCAGAAAAGCTGAGCAGGTTCAAAGGAGTAAATGTAAGTAAATAGGGCAATATGAAAATTAACATGCATCTGGTCTGCATGGGGAATGTCATCAAATACTGTACATACCTTGTCCATCCATCCAATTTCATACACCGTACATCTTAACATCGGAGGGCATAGTTATTATAAAACTATACATTTCACTAACCATTCAATCAATCAATCAATCAATCAATCAATCAAACATTATTCATATAGCCCTTAATCACAGGTGCCTCAAAGGGCTGCACAAACCACAATGACATCACTGGTCTGAACTGGTCGGAATCGACATTAGGTCTTTTAAGCACAGGATAAATAACTGCTGTTTTGATTGCCAAATTAACAGTATTGGAGCAGAGTGATAGGTTAATAATATTTAGCACTGATTGTCCTAATATTGCAATAGCTCCTTGATGACTTTCCCAGGAAGTGGGTCAAGTAGACATGATTTTTGTTTTATCCGATTAACGAGTTGTGAGAGTTTCTCTAATGTTACCATTGTTACTTCTTACCACCAAAGGTAGCAACGACACCACTTTATCCATAAACCCTGTCTGTACGAAATAACACATTAAAGATACGTGAGAACACAGTCAAAAGTGCTAATTGTAACGACAACAAGGTATACTGGGAAACACTTGCTTCTCAGACGCAAGTTAAGATTTTCTACCTCTTCCGGATTCTGCAAAACACTCCCGGAAATTGCCCCTGTCTACCGTTACAAACCTCTTGGATTCTGCTGTTTTTGTGTGCACGTAAAACATTGTAGCTTTTGCATTTTTCATTTTAAAAAGATGACAAGATTTTTTAAAGATGGCTCGCTCTCATAGTATTCCCCCTTTGTTTTACCCAATGCATTTACAGACTTTCAGACTCTTGGAAAATAGAACTCTTCAAGTAGAAACAAACAAACACAAATGCGGATATTTTTTAAAACGCATATTTCCTCCACACCAGTGTGCTTAGAATTTCGTCACCTTTGTGATTGACTTTGATGAGTACCTCTGACTTATAGGATGTTCTCATATTGATTTTTTTGTTTTGTTTTCAGGTGTACGTGCGTAGAGCTTACATCGCCTATGAGCTCAACAGTGTACAGCATCACCAGCTGCAGGACGGAACGTGTGCTGTAGATTTTCAGTTTATGCTGCCTTCATCTCATCCCAACAGGTAACATCACTAAAACTGCTAACTGTCCTCTGGTGATGAAAGATGCATGTAGCCTGAGTGAATATCCAACACATGCTATTTGTGTTGTGAATGAAGTGGTTATTGTGTTGTGAATGAAGTGGTTATTGTAACGGGACCTCCTCTGAGGCAATTGTGGAGTCAAATAATTCCACTTGCTGTCTGATTTTAGAAATCTGTAGGCAGCACTAAGCTATTTTTCGATGACATCATTGTAAATAACATTTTTCTATTATGATTTTATTCCTAACCTTGTTTTTTTTTTTAATATAATAGTGTTTCCTGCTGAACTGGAATGTGCAGTATAATTCGTAATGCCTAGAGTTAGAGGAGGATGTTGATCCTCCACTGCTAATATTCACCTGTCAATCATCTTATTTCAGAGGGAGCAGCCCTACTCTGAACAGGTAGAGTATAGCTTCTCCTAGCCAGCTACACCTGATGGTGTGGTCTGTTCGTCTCAAAGCTAAGCATGACAGTTGTTCTATGTTGCCTTTTTCCTGCTCATTTGAAACCAGAAACTTTTGCTCGAGAGGACTGACTTAGAAAGTCCTCCCTAATTCACCTTTTTAGCTGCGCTTCTCCATATGCAACGCTTCTTTCATCTCGCTCTTTGAGAGGTTCAACCTTCATCTCGTTCGTGTTTGTTTTGTTCCTCTTAAGATTCTCAAGCCTGAATTGTTATTGTCACAAAATTGTGATATTAAATCTTTCAATTCTTTGTAACAAATTACAATAATTTCAATAAAATGGAAATACATGGGAAACAAAATACAACTACTGTTGCCCCAAGTAATTGTAGTCTTCTGTAATTTTCTGCCAAAATGCACACATTTATCTCTACAGTAATTATTCAGTGGCGCTATCTGCTCTTCAGTGCTCATGTTTCATTCTTTTATCAGGGTCCCGGTTCCAGTAAATGCTTCAGGCCTGTTGAAAATGCGGCGGCAGAGCAGTGAACTCTTCCTAGATGGAGGTCTGTCTCCACCTTGTCAACGTATGGGCGCCATGGTAGCATTCGAGTGTTTTGATGACTTCACAAGGTGCCTTTATTGTTTTTAACTTATGGAATGTTAGTTATACGTCAATAGTAAAATAACGAGTTTAATATTGTATTTTCTTAGGAACTTTGATGAAGTTCTGTGCAGCTTTGCAGAGCCTCTTCTCGAGAACGAGTCATTTTTAGAGTCCTGTTCCAGTTTTTATGAAGATGAGAACTACAAGGTAAGTCCTTTTGTTTTGATTTTGATATTTGTATGGATATAGAAATTCTTCCTCCCCTCTTCAACAGAACACTAGCGAAAATCCAATCCACATCATTAATGTATCAATAAAATCAGCAGACACTGAGGATGATGATGTATTAGTTGCTGCCTTCACTTCCTTCACTCAGTCAAAGGTCAGCTCATGTAGCAACTATGAAAGTGTTTATATGTGTACTGAATAGTGTTTATTTACATTTTTAGAGAACATCTCTTTTTGAATACGGAATCAGAAGAATTACGTTTTTGGTTGCACAGAAGGTAATTTTGTCCATATCACTACATTTTATTTCAATTTAAATTACTGGCTGATGCCTCTTTTTTTAACAGAGGGAGTTTCCGAAGTTCTTCACTTTCAGAGCTCGAGATGGGGTATGTTTTATTTATTTCTTAAATTTAAAGTAGCATGTTGCTGTCGAAGAGGCAGATAAACCACTACTTAAACCTCTCTGTTGATTATGCACAGTTCCAGGAAGATCGTATCTACCGTAATCTGGAGCCAGCTTTAGCCTTCCAGCTCGAACTCAACCGCATGAGGAACTTTGACCTGAATGCTGTTCCTTGTGCTAACCACAAAATGCACCTCTACCTGGGAGCTGCTCGTGTTCAGGAAGGTGCTGAAGTTACCGATTACAGATTCTTCATCCGAGCTATAATCCGCCATTCTGATCTGATAACAAAGGTACAATCGACAGAAAGATCAAACTACAAACCCCGTTTCCATATGAGTTGGGGAATTGTGTTAGATGTAAATATAAACGGAATACAATGATTTGCAAATCCTTTTCAACCCATATTCAATTGAATGCACTACAAAGACAAGATATTTGATGTTCAAACTCATAAACTTTTTTTTTTTTTTGCAAATAATAATTAACTTAGAATTTCATGGCTGCAACACATGCCAAAGTAGTTGGGAAAGGGCATGTTCACCACTGTGTTACATGGCCTTTCCTTTTAACAACACTCAGTAAACGTTTGGGAACTGAGGAGACACATTTTTTAAGCTTCTCAGGTGGAATTCTTTCCCATTCTTGCTTGATATACAGCTTAAGTTGTTCAACAGTCCAGGGGTCTCCGTTGTGATATTTTAGGCTTCATAATGCGCCACACATTTTCAATGGGAGACAGGTCTGGACTACAGGCAGGTCAGTCTAGTACCCGCACTCTTTTACTATGAAGCTACGTTGATGTAACACGTGACTTGGTATTGTCTTTCTGAAATAAGCAGGGGCGTCCATGGTAACGTTGCTTGGATGGCAACATATGTTGCTCCAAAACCTGTATGTACCTTTCAGCATTAATGGCGCCTTCACAGATGTGTAAATTACCCATGTCTTGGGCATTAATACACCCCCATACCATAACAGATGCTGGCTTTTCAACTTTGCGCCTATAACAATCAGAATGGTTATTTTCCTCTTTGGTCCAGAGAATACGACGTCCACAGTTTCCAAAAACAATTAGAAATGTGGACTCGTCAGACCACAGAACACTTTTCCACTTTGCATCAGTCCATCTTAGATGAGCTCAGGCCCAGCGAAGCCGACGGCCTTTCTGGGTGTTGTTGATAAACGGTTTTCGCCTTGCATAGGAGAGTTTTAACTTGCACTTACAGATGTAGCGACCAACTGTGGTTACTGACAGTGAGTTTCTGAAGTGTTCCTGAGCCCATGTGGTGATATCCTTTACACACTGATGTCGCTTGTTGATGCAGTACAGCCTGAGGGATCGAAGGTCACGGGCTTAGCTGCTTACGTGTAGTGATTTCTTCAGATTCTCTGAACCCTTTGATTATATTACGGACCGTAGATGGTGAAATCCCTAAATTCCTTGCAATAGCTGGTTGAGAAAGGTTTTTCTTAAACTGTTCAACAATTTGCTCACGCATTTATTGACTAAGTGGTGACCCTCGCCCCAATCTTGTTTGTGAATGACTGAGCATTTCATGGAATCTACTTTTATACCCAATCATGGCACCCACCTGTTCCCAATTTGCCTGTTCACTTGTGGGATGTTCCAAATAAGTGTTTGATGAGCATTCCTCAACTTTATCAGTATTTATTGCCACCTTTCCCAACTTCTTTGTCACGTGTTACTGGCATCAAATTCTAAAGTTAATGATTATTTGCAAAAAAAAAAATGTTTATCAGTTTGAACATCAAATATGTTGTCGTTGTAGCATATTCAACTGAATATGGGTTGTTTATATTTACATCTAACACAATTTCCCAACTCATATGGAAACGGGGTTTGTAATTGTAGAAAGACTTTTCCCAAAGGGGTTATCTGTGATTATAATTTTATGGGGCTTTTGGATGTGAAGTGTTCTTCTTATGCAATCAGGAAGCATCATTTGAATATCTTCAAAATGAGGGCGAACGTCTTCTGCTGGAGGCTATGGATGAGTTGGAGGTGGCCTTCAGTAACACCACTGTGCGCACAGACTGCAACCACATCTTCCTCAACTTTGTCCCAACTGTCATTATGGACCCGTCTAAAGTGAGAATGCTGCTGTGTTATAAGCATTCATAGCAGTTGTTACGTGCAGTTTTCAGAATACATCATTTATTTTTGACCAGAACACACATATCCAGCTTTGTTTTGAAACATAGTATGTTGGTATTTCAGTGTTTAGAGCATTTTTTTCTGAAACATTCTCTGCTTATGGCTCTCAGATTGAGGAATCTGTCCGCTCCATGGTGATGCGCTATGGAAGCCGTCTTTGGAAGCTGCGGGTCCTACAAGCTGAACTGAAAATCAACATCCGCCTCACTACCACAGGGAACGCCATTCCTATTCGTCTTTTTCTGACCAATGAGTCCGGCTATTACTTGGATATCAGTCTGTATAAGGAAGTTACTGACCCAATTTCTGGACAGGTTAGAACAGTACACGCTTGCAGTGTTTTTATCTTTTCCTTTTATTTCCTTCCATTTCATTTGCATGTACATTTATTTCTAGATCATGTTCCAGTCATATGGAGACAAACAGGGTCCGATGCAAGGGATGTTGATTAACACGCCATATGTTACCAAAGATTTGTTGCAAGCCAAGCGTTTCCAGGCTCAAACTCTGGGCACAACATATGTCTATGACTTCCCAGAGATGTTCCGACAGGTCCTGCTAAGCCCTCAATTACTCTTACTTTTTATTACATTTAATATTTATCAGTGTTCTTAAGGTATCTCTCTTTCACTGATAATCTTTCTATAGGCCCTGTTTAAGCAATGGGGTGCAGAGGACAAATATCCTGAAGATGTTTTGATGTGCACCGAGTTGGTTCTGGACCCACAAGGTCGGCTGGTGCAGTTGAACCGCCTGCCTGGAGAAAATGATGTAAGATATATTTTAGTTTATTTATGTTGAGTCTACAGTGGAACCTCAATTTACGAACTTGATTGATTCTTGAATAGGATGCTTAAATCGAAAAGTTCGTATCGTGAAGCAAATTTCTCCATAAGAAACTATGTAAATAAGAATAATGGGTTCCAGCCTTGACAAAAGTCCATATTTTAGTGAAGGTTTGCACACTTTGAACAGAATATAAAGTTCTGTACAGAACTGTATATCAAACAAACATATTAAGGAGCTGATTGATCAACTTTCTATTTAATAACAAGCCAAAACAACAAGCTGAACAGTCCTGTATGCGCTGCTCTGCCAACACGCGCACACACAGTAGAGTCTTTGGTGCCCTCAAAAATGATCAGAAATCCCCCAAATCCTTAACTTTAACAGCCATATTGCTACAATAATAAACATGAAAAATAGTAAAATCCACTTACATTAGCAGAGGAGGAGCTGACAAGAAAGGAGCACAAACAGAGCGAGAATGGGAGGTCGAGGATGAGGGGCCGTCTGCATGTGTGAAAGAGACGCCACTGAATGAGAGGAGCTCTACCTTGCTGTAAAATTAGTCGGCTTTGACATCTTTTTCCAGAAAAGTCTGCTTTCATCACAATTAAAACTTGCTGTAGTATGAAGCCTGCTTCATTGTTTCTTCCATACTCGTGAGCGCCATTATTGTCCTCGCAAATAGTTTTGTTAGTTTTTTTTTACTCCACAGCGATTACCTCTTTCTTTCCAAGCTGGTCTGTTGTCTTTTTGCGACTCATATTGAGTTAACTAAATGAACAAAACTTGCCAAAAGGTGAAAAAACACACAAAAGGCTCACACGCTGAAGTGGGCAGTAGTGTATTGGGCAGCAAGTGACGTTGAGGGCTCTGCTTCCCCTAAAATTCTCCAACCTGCTTCTTGAATGTAAGCGGGATAAACAAAATGAATGACTGAATAAAGCATTCGTACATAGACATGGTTTGCACACTCAGGCGTATTTTGGCTTGATCTAAAAGTTTGCAAATCGATGTTCCACTATAGTTGAAGTTTTACAGTTTTATGAAGCCTTCGTAAAGAGAGACATGACTCACACACGGAGGCATTTTTGGCTCGATCTAAAAGTAAATCGAGGTTCCACTATAGTTGAAATTTTACAGTTTTGGAAAAAGCATTAATACTGTTATCCAGTATCAAAGTTGGATACATTGTGGTTGTTAGTACATGTACACACTGCAATTGTTAGTGCTTTTTAGTGTGATAATTGTATGATAACCTGTACTTCTCGTCATCAGGTGGGAATAGTTGCTTTTAGGATGAAGATGAAGACTCCGGAGTATCCGGAAGGTCGAGATATCATTGTAATCTGTAACGACATCACCCACATGATTGGGTCGTTTGGACCTCAAGAAGATGAGCTGTTCCTCAGAGCTTCGGAGTTGGCTCGAGCTGAGGGCATCCCTCGCATTTACATCGCTGCCAACAGTGGGGCGCGCATTGGCCTCGCCGAGGAGATCAGACACATGTTCCAGGTGGCCTGGATTGACCCCTCTGACCCCTACAAGGTGAGGTTCTGCTGCCATTGTCTTTTGTGGATACCAGGAGAGCAGGGATGTTCAATCACACAGGGGTCCAAAATGTAAAGCATACTTATGATCGCGGCCCGGACAGGGTTAATATTGCAACTTCAGCCGGGATGTCATTAGAGGGGGGAAATTTCCGGTAGTCTTTCGCAAAATCCAGAAGACTTGACAAGTCTGAGCGTCCGTTTGAGCAGCAACCGTTTCCCAGCATGCTTTGTTGTTGTTATCATGTGTCTAATATATTATTTTGTATGGACAGGGTTTAATAGATAAAATGGTGTAATTTTTAATCGTGTAGAATTATATTATTGCTACTTTTGCTTGTAATGCCTCACCCTAAGAAAGAATACTTAGTGCAATGCATTCTAATAATACTACTATGGCCACAAGGGGTGCTCAAAAAAATGTATTCACATGCATAATGTGAATCTTATTTATTACGATTCTAAATTAATTCATATTTTTTAAGAGTATATTTAATTTCTATTTTTTAAGAATTCATTTTTTAAAGACGTGTTGAATCAGAATCAAATCAAATTGTGAGTTGTTGTAGGATTGTTATCCTTAGTAAACACCATTGTTGTTAGTATTACCGGTACATAAGATATATATTGGGTGCTTCAGTAATTTGCGGGCCGGATGCACGTTGATCTTTATATGTTCCTGCAATACCTCCCCTGGCCAATAGTTTGACACCTCTATAGTAGAAGCTCTAACATTCTTCAAAAGCCTCCGCCTTTTCTCTCTAAGTCAGTTAGGACTGTTTTCTGCTGTATCAGATATTCCAAATATAAAGTATGGACTGTTATGTAGCTGGACATTTAGTCGTAGAGCTACACATACTAATGCTCTATATTTCTAATTTATTGAGATGCCCAAGTAAGAACGGCACGCTAGCAAACGACTCGCAACTGGGAATCGATTTTCATTGTTCACTTAAAAGACGAAAATCCACTGAAAACGATGTGGTTGCGACTCATCAGTTGAGAATTACTGGTTTAGACTAGGTATTCCTAATTTTTACTCTCAGACAAAACCTAATGTCAAAGTGTATGTAATGCCAATTCAGTGCATATGCTAATTGTATTATTGTCTATATTTAAAACACTTCCTTGTGGTCTACATAACATGTATTGGTGGTTCAGTAGCGAGTTTACTGACAAGATATACGTTCAAACCATATGCTACTTTATATTAGAAATGGCAACAGCGGAGGATGCATGTACATGTACGAGCTAGTCTGCCCCACAGCAAGAGAATAGAGAAAAATTAGGAATTTACTGACTCCAGCGTTGGACCACAATGGTGGACTCACGCAAAGACCTTAGGGTAAATTTGCACCGTGTATTTATACATCCGCTGACATCATAACTGGGAATAACAAATCGGGCAAAGTCCAAACGGCACGTTTGGAGGAAAAATGAAGGAAGGCAAGAATGTTTTATCGATATCTCTGCCATGATTTGTTGGTTTGATTTAAAATTTTTGGGACTTAAGCAGATCTCATATACACAAAAACAGGTACCAATAGGAAAGAAAAGTTGCTTTTGCATAATAGGTTCCCTTTAAATTGACATATCCAGACACATCAGTGAAAAGAATGTAGCATTTGAAACAGAAATGGGAATATCGTTCCGCACTTCCAAACTCTTAACATGTAGGTCTCTTGCAGATATAACGTTCTCCAAAAAGTGTTTTCCAAACTAAAATGCATATTTTTTAAATTGTCTGTGTATATCTCTCTGCAGGGTTTTAAATACCTTTACCTGACGCCACATGACTACACCTGCATCAGCGCTACCAACTCTGTTCACTGTCACCACGTAGAAGAAGGTGGAGAGTCCAGGTATATTTAACAAGCAGAACAATCGTATCTTTGTAGTGAAAGTTGATTTGTTTGTCAAACTCCTTGTGCCAATTATTTTTTTCTTCCAGGTACATCATCACTGATATCATTGGGAAAGATGAAGGTCTTGGGGTGGAGAATTTGCGAGGATCAGGCACCATTGCTGGAGAATCCTCCCAGGCATATGAAGAGATTATTACAATCAGTATGGTAAGGTTGGATGACAGACACATTTAACTTGAACAAGCCAATAGGAGTTTATTTGACTCAGGTAGTTTATTTACAGTTGTGTTGTTACAGGTGACGTGCCGCGCTATTGGAATAGGGGCTTATCTGGTGCGTCTGGGCCAGAGGGTGATACAGGTGGAGAACTCCCACATTATCCTGACTGGAGCCAGTGCGCTTAACAAGGTTTGTTTAATAACACGTTTTTTTTACCAATAATTATCAGCAGTCACATTTGCTGTTTTGCGCTGAAAACAACACCCAGGGAATGCATACTTTATTCGATTGGGCTGTCTTTGACTGAGGATTTTCATAGTCGAAACTGATTCGTTACCTATTTGTCCATTGTTGATGATCAGTTGACTCCATAGCGTTTTATTTTAAAAATGTTTGAGAAATAAACAGATGGTGATATGTAGTAGTTTGTATACTGATTGGTCATTAGGTAATGTCACATGGATGTGTACATGAATATTTCAAAGTTAATTGAAGGTACATATAAAAGGAGTACAGTCTTTCATTTAAGTGAACAAAACAAAGATGTAATTTGCGACTTTATCCACCTTTAGGAAAAGGCTAAACCACAGTTTGTGAGGACTGCTCTGGGGCAGTGCCAAGAAAACATCTGACTTGACTAAATAGAGGAACTAAAAGTCGTAAAAAAAAGTTTCTGTTTGTCAAACCTTGAAGAGGAAAGCTACACCTCTAGTGGGAGGCTGTGCGTCCAGGCACCGTGTTCAATTTTTGACGTGTTTCACCGGGAACGACGGCGGGATTCGGCAAGCCAAAGGTGCGCGATTGCCTGGCAAGTTCCATGTCTGACAGCTGTGCGTCCCGATGAGCCTAGATAATGTCCCCTATGAAGAAACTTACTCCCAACACTATCGGTAAAATATTATTGTGTGCAGACAAATGCATTTTATAGATCGATAGATGTGGAAGGCCAAAACACAGCCATCTGATTTTAGAGACGTGTTGTCACACCAAGAAGCAGACTAAAATGTCTTAATCTTTAAAAATATTTGTCTGCACACAATAATCTTTTTCTAATATTTAAAAAAAACATGCTGACGAACACAGTCAATTTATCCTCCCTGCACCCACGCTGTATGCTGGGGGCTCAGCAAGTTTTAACTCACCTCCCTCCCATAAAGGGGGGAGGGAAAATTAATATTCGAATCAGACTCGTCCAAATCGAATCGTCACTGTTCGACAATTTGAAGACAGCCCTAATATACGTTATACTTAAGCAAGTTGAAAAGTTACCTGTAGTCATTTAGGCATATAAAATGTCCACAAAAATTGGCATTTTTTAACATTCATTTTCGCATCAAAATATCACTTCCGCATTTAATGTACTAATGAAATAAAAAAAAAATAGTATTTAAACAAAATGTATTGAACGCACGCCTCAGCCGCAGGTATTTGCTGTTCCTTTTGCCCGAACACTGCACTGAGTTGCAGGACATGAAGACAATCAGGGGCGCCGAAACTAGCTAACTAATTAGCAAAGTTAGCCTCATCTAGCTACCTTACTTGTTGGCGCATGCGTTCGCGCTCCGCGCCACAACGTTAACGGCTTTCTACTTTGCTGCTAATCATATTTGGATTATTACAATCTGAACACTATTAGTTCCGAACTAGTTCTAGAGCATTTATTAGTAGCTAGCAAGAAGGTACATTTTTGATGTTATAGATGTTAACAGGTCACAACACCAGAAGTACATTACTACTATAATTATAAAAATATAATTCACTTCACTAATTCACTACTTGAGTGGGCGTGGCTATAGAATAGAGTTGCCAAATGGGAAATGTTTTTTTATGAGTTCTTCGAATGCATGTTATAGAATTTTACATAACATTTTCACTGATAATAATGTTAGTAAATTATATACCTAAAAAACAAAAACAATTGTGGTACATTACATGTGAAATGTAAGTGTCAAAAAGAGTTTGGTGGATGAGAAAACATCTAAAGGTAAAATATAGTGTAGAAATGCACTCAGTTGCGGGAAATGTAGTCTTGATTTCAAAATATTATGTCGGCCCCTTGTATGGCAGCACTATGTGCTGTTATAAATGTTCCTCTTTTGTCAGTTTGCCTTTTTTTTCTCAAAGGCTGTCCCGATGCGTGGTCATTCTTTCTCTCTGCAGGTCCTGGGCAGAGAGGTCTACGCATCCAACAACCAGCTGGGTGGCATCCAAATCATGCACAACAATGGAATCACACACAACACAGTGTCAGATGATTTTGAGGGCGTCTTCACCATCTTGGAGTGGCTTTCCTACATGCCAAAGGTTTTGCGGAACGTTAGTGAGGCTACTGTTTTCTTTTGGTTCACTAATTAGAGGTTATCTGCTCTCCTGACAGAACAACCACTCACCTGTGCCAGTTGTACCAAGCACAGATCCAATAGATAGAGAAATTGAGTTCACTCCTACAAAAGCTCCATATGACCCCCGCTGGATGCTGGCTGGTAGACCCCACCCCTGTGAGTACCACGGCCTGAAAGTAAAAGTGTGTTCATTGGTTAATGAACTAAAGTCCCTAGTTTTCTGCTATTTTTAGTAGTAAGAGGCGGTTGGCAGAGTGGATTCTTTGACCAGGGTTCTTTCATGGAGATCATGGCCTCTTGGGCTCAGACTGTGGTAGTGGGCAGAGCACGGTGACTCTTCTATTTACGTTCAGAACATTGTATTTTGAACAGACACTGATTTTTACGTACTGACTGAAATCATACAGGTTAGGAGGGATCCCCCTTGGTGTCATTGCAGTGGAAACACGAACCGTTGAGTTAACCGTACCAGCTGATCCAGCCAACTTGGATTCAGAGTCAAAAGTGAGTAGATCTATCTTCAGGACCCATCATTAAAATATACATATGCACTCACTGACAGCTGTACAGTATGTAGAAGCTCCAGTACAAGGGCATGTAAAAAATAAAACACTGTTAAATCTTTCAATTTATGAATACGTTAATCATTGTTGTTCTAGTTTGGTCAACAAATTGAGCTGCATGAAAGGAGTAAAATATAAGGAACAGTAAAAAAATATATTTATGTGTGTGTGTATATATGCACACTTTTTGTATGTGTGTGTGTGTATGTATATGTAAATATATATACATATGTGTAAATAATATATACAGTATGTGTGTATGTATATATATATATATATATATGTATATATATATATATATATATATATATATATATATATATAGTGTATATATCAGAGGTGTGGACTCGAGTCACATGACTTGGACTCGAGTCAGACTCGAGTCATGAATTTGATGACTTTAGACTCAACTTGACAAAATGTAAAGAGACTTGCAACTCGACTTAGACTTTAACATCAATGACTTGTGACTTCACTTGGACTTGAGCCTTTTGACTTGACATGACTTGACATGACTTGCTACTTTCCCCAAAATCCAACGCTTAAAAAGTTATTTGGGAGCGCTCCGTATTTTTCATTTTCTTCGTCTGTGTCTCTCAGCGTGTTGTTCCTGTCAGCTGGTGTGCTGTCAGTACAACAGCCAATCAAATTAGAACTACGTTGTTTTCATCACACAGCATTCATACAATCAAATTGCAGTACAACCACCGAACAAGTTGTCAAACAACGCAACAATTATGCCAAAGTTGGTTTCGTTCGGGTATAAAAACTACGACTTGGTCAACAAAAAACGAATTGCCGTATGGAAATCACGCAGTTCGAATATTACAGACGGAGACGCAACAACGTTCAACATTTGAAGTTGCACAAAGAAGGGTAAGTTTTGAATGTAAGATAACGTTTATTGGCTAAGTTACGTGACTTGTATTTGCTGTGTAGTTAAATCAGTGAGGCTGCAAACTCACTGCTAACGTTATAACCATAGACATCTTATAAGTAGACGCAGCATGGAGCGCTACTGCCTACTGGCGCAGACGAGGCGCGGGGCCGCCATCTTGGAGTGGTGATCCGCTCCACTCAGTGCAATTCATTTGGCAGGAACAATGAACTGTCAGCGCATTTAATTCATTTTACCTCACTGAATACCACTGATTTTCACCCCCCTTTTTTGTCATATGTGTAGCTATGATAACAGACACATGTTTTGGCGTGTTTTAGTATTCATAGTTTGCTCAACAGTAATATAATATTCTTATATGCTATAAGTGACCAGACGTCCGAGATCAAAACTGGGATTATAATCCTAGAGAAGGGGAAAAAACGGTAAACTATTTTTAAGTTGAAGAAACAATATGATTAGGTTATATATACATGCGTATATCCTACATAAACAATGTATGAATACATTAGATATCTATATATCTTAGGGACCTATAGACTGTATCTCTGTTGCTGCAGCAGCAGAGAGTTTATTCTGTCTTGACACTTTGTATTGATATTTTCTATTACATTCTTCCCTTAAATGATAATATTTGCAGTGATTGTTTTATATGTATTATTTTATGTAAGTCGCTTTGGATAAAAGCGTCTGCCAAATACTTAAACATAAACACATATAAACACCTGAAAGTCTTCATATCAGCTAAAACCACCAATCTGTTTCACTGGATTCAGAATAAAACCAAATTCTGTTTTACCCAACAATGTTAGTATTTGAATATTGTTACTTGAAGACTTATTCCTGGTTACAATTATACTGTTAAGAAAGTATTGTCTTATACTTTGCCTAAAATGAGAATGCATCATAATCAGTGGCGGCTGGTGAATTTTGTTTTAGGTGGGGCTGAAAGTTTGTAAACCAAACCCCTGTAGGGGCGTCATCCTCCCCCAGAAGATTTATTTGTGATTTTCACATACAAATATTGAAGATCTTTGATCCTTCTCAACTCTGTGGTAATATTATTTTCATAAGATACAACCAATAGTACGTTAATGTTAAATCTTACTTGTGAAAAGTAATCCCCCGATTCCTATTTTCAACAGTCCGCTCATTTGAGCAGGAAAACGCTGAACACCAGCCCGGCATCTTTGTTTTCTACCTGTCAACTGTCAGTTTAGGCTGCTCGCCGGCTCCTCATCACCACTTCAAGATGGCGGCCAAATTGCTCACGTCACAGCAACCTGCGTCTACTTATAAGATGTCTATGGTTACAACGTCATTGCAAACACGGCAATCTGTTGCGTCCACTGCAGTTTGCTACCTTATTCATACTTTTTGTCAAGTGATTTTTTTTTAAGCAGGGTTGCATGAGGTACCTACACATAACGTTACGTTAGACAATGTATCACACACAGTAACGTAACGTTAGTCAATGTATCACACACAGTAACGTAACGTTAGTCAATGTATCACACACAGTAACATTACGTTAGTCAATGTATCACACACAGTAACATTACGTTAGTCAATGTATCACACACAGTAACGTAACGTTAGTCAATGTATCACACACAGTAACGTAACGTTAGTCAATGTATCACACACAGTAACATTACGTTAGTCAATGTATCACACACAGTAACGTAACGTTAGTCAATGTATCACACACAGTAACATTACGTTAGTCAATGTATCACACACAGTAACGTAAAGTTAGACGGTGGTCAGCAGCACCGCGTATTTTAGCCACCTACAAAAAGACAAACATAGTCAAATAAAGGTCAGTTAAAATGTATACTATATTAAGAATATGTGTACATATTGCATAGGGTCCTGACATCTAAAAAGTACAACTCTGTTCATTGTTATGTTCATATATTTGTTATGTTTTTCATGTGTACGCACACATAAACACACATACAGTATGAGATGGGATCAATGAGATAAGGTAAGAACAGGATAGAAACTGCTGTGGAACTACGGTAGTTACAATGCAATATGCCATTGAAATACAATGTTAACACTTTTGTGCAAATAAGTACAGTTGCACTTGTTTTTTTCAAATGTGTTTATTCTGTAAAGGAATGAGTTACATGTTTAAAATGACTGGTTAATAGTGCTATTTTGAAGTGCAATGTCAGCACTATCTTTTTCCCTGCAATTTCAAATGCACTTGTTTTAATAAATAAATAAATACAGCATTTTAAAAGCATACACAATCTGTGTAAATATATTAGTCTGTGGTTAAACGACTTGAAAGGACTCGAAACTCAAAATGCAGGACTTGGGACTTGACTTGAGACTTTCCAGTCTTGACTTTGGACTTGACTTGGACTTGCTCTGTCTTGACTCGGGACTTGACTCGGACTTGAGGGCAAAGACTTGAGACTTACTTGTGACTTGCAAAGCAATGACTTGGTCCCACCTCTGGTATATATATATATATATTTGTGTGTATATACTGTGTATATATACGTATATACATACTGTATATGTATATATAAATAAATGTATGTATGTATATGTATGTATGTGTGTGTATATATATATATATATACCGGTGTATATATATATATACAAAAACCAGTGAAGTTGGCACGTTGTGTAAATCGTAAATAAAAACAGAATACAATGATTTGCAAATCCTTTTCAATTGAATAGACTGCGAAGACAAGATACTTAACGTTCAAACTGGAAAACGTAATTTTTTGCAAATATTAGCTCATTTGGAATTTGATGCCTGCAACATGTTTTAAAAAAGCTGGCACATGTGGCAAAAAAGACTGAGAAAGTTGAGGAATGCTCATCAAATACTTATTTGGAACATCCCACAGGTGAACAGGCTAATTTGGAACAGGTATAAAAGCAGCTTCCATGAAATGCTCAGTCATTCACAAACAAGGATGGGGCGAGGGTCACCACTTTGTGAACAAATGCGTGAACAAATTGTCCAACAGTTTAAGAACAACATTTCTCAACCAGCTATTGCAGGGAATTTAAGGATTTCACCATCTACGGTCCGTAATGTCATCAAAAGTTTCAGAGAATCTGGAGAAATCACTGCACATAAGCGATGATATTACAGACCTTCGATCCCTCAGGCGGTACTGCATCAAAAAGCGATATCAGTGTGTAAAGGATATCACTACATGGGCTCAGGAACACTTCAGAAAACCACTGTCAGTAACTACAGTTCGTCGCAAGTTAAAACTCTACTATGCAAAGCGAAAGCCATTTATCAACAACACCCAGAAACGCCGCCAGCTTCGCTGGGCCCGAGCTCGTCTAAGATGGACTGATGCAAAGTGGAAAAGTGTTCTGTGGTCTGATGAGTCCACATTTCCAATTGTTTTTGGAAACTTTGGACGTCGTGTCCTCCGGAACAAAGAGGAAAAGAACCATCCGAATTGTTAAAGGCGCAAAGTTTAAAAGCCAGCATCTGTGATGGTATGGGGGTGTATTAGTGCCCAAGGCATGGGTAACTTACACATCTGAGAAGGCACCATTAATGCTGAAAGGTACACACAGGTTTTGGCTTATTTTAGCAAGACAATGCCAAGCCACGTGTTACAACAGCGTGGCTTCATAGTAAAAGAGTGCGGGTACTAGACTGAACTTCCTGTAGTACAGACCTGTCTCCCATTGAAAATGTGTGGCGCAATATTAATCCTAAAATACCACAACGGAGACCCAGGACTGTTGAACAATTTAAGCTATACATTAAGCAAGAATGGGAAATAATTCTACCTAAAAAGGTTCAAAAATTGATCTCCTTAGTTCCCAAACATTTACTGAGTGTAACACAGTGGTAAAAATACCCCTATGCCAAGTTTTTTGCAATGTGTTGTTGCCATTGAATTCTAAGTTAATGATTGTTTGCCAACAAAAATTAAGTTTCTCAGTTTGAACATTAAATATCTTGTCTTTGCAGTCCATTCAATTGAATATAAGTTGAAAAGCATTTGCAAATCATTGTATTCTGTTTTTATTTACGAATTACACAACGTGCTAACTTCACTGGTTTTGGGTTTTGTACATGTCTGTGTATATATATATATATATATATATATATATATATATATATATATATATATATATATATATATACACATATATATAGCCCCGAAAGGGACATGCAGTAGAAAATGGATGGATGGATGGATATATATATATATATACCGGTATATATATATATGTATGTGTGGGGAAAAAAATCACAAGACTATTTCATCTCTACAGGCCTGTTGTAGAGATGAAATAGTCTTGTGATTTTTTTTTTCCCACACATACATATATTGCGCTCTACTACGGTATCGAGCACTATTTTTTGGATAACCTTATTAAGACACATATATATATATATATATATATATATATATATATAAATAATGTATATGTGTCATTCCTCCAACACCGGAAACTGTACAAATACACAATAAAAAAGCGGCAGTGATATTTGTACATCAAATAAATAGTTGATTAACAAAGGAGGAACTTGAGTTTGCATCAGTGTGACACACACAGCGATAAAAAAATATCTAATTAAAAAAAAATGGCTCACAACTCCAACTTGCCCCCAATCCGATTGTTCATGTTAAGAAGCCAGTCAATAGATTTGGTTCGTTTGTAAATGTCACAATCCTCCAGTTTATTTATATTGTTTGATACTCTAACATTTAACAATGCACAACAAAATATGATTTAAAACTAAAGAAAACAATCAACAGAAAAAAGTTCATTTGTAGTTTTAACAGTACTTAGCATTTTTTGAATACTTACTTTTTGTCTCTCCCACAACCTTAGTCCTCTCTCCAATGGTGTCCATTGCAACCAGTCATGCAAATGAGGCAATGGTGTCAACTGACGACTTTTAGGATAGCAAATAGCTACTTTGCTCACTGAGGAATTGGCAACACTAAAAACAGTATACTGCAGTGCAGTTCACAAATATAAAATACAACAATATACACTCCAGCCACGATGATAAACAAGTAAAATTAATAGCCCTCTGATTATGTTGATAACACTTGACAGGTATTATCTTTATTAAAGATAGATAGATAGAGTACTTGTATTGTATCTCAGTATTAGATATTATGCTGTGACTATATATGATTTATTGGCCATGTGTGTTTGTTCCAGGTTCTGCAGCAGGCTGGTCAAGTGTGGTTTCCAGATTCAGCCTTTAAAACAGCTCAGGCAATTTGTGACTTCAACCGCGAGCGTCTGCCTCTCATGCTGTTTGCCAACTGGAGGGGCTTCTCTGGTGGAATGAAAGGTACATAATGTGCGGGAAAAAAAACATCACATGCAAAACTTGTTTGAATGAAGCAGTGATTCGTTTGGGTTTCCATTCCTTATCCTAGATATGTACGACCAGATATTAAAGTTTGGGGCTTACATTGTGGATGCCCTGCGTGGTTTCCATCAGCCTGTGTTGGTTTACATCCCACCATATGCTGAGCTGAGAGGAGGGTCCTGGGTAGTCATTGACCCTACCATTAATCCTCTGTGTATGGAGCTGTATGCAGACAGAGAGAGCCGGTACGTAATGCAAGTGACATAGTGTGTGTTTGTGAGACGAGTGAAGGAGTGAGTGATGGTTAGCAGTCCAACTCGTTGTCAATGTCCAGAGGCGGTGTGCTGGAAGCTGAGGGCACAGTGGAGATCAAATTCAGAAAAAAAGACCTATTAAAAACCATGAGGAGACTGGACTCTGTCTATGCTGGTTTGGTTGAAAAAATGGGTAAGCTGCTTTTAAAATACGTAAAGCATGGCAAACTCTGCAAATATAAAAATTTAATAAAAAGACAAATAAATGTACATGCATACTTTTTGTAGCTTCTCTAGATCTGCCTGATAAGCAATACAGAGAGTTGGAGGCAAAGCTCAAAGCAAGGGAAGAGTTCCTATTGCCCATCTACCACCAGGTGGCAGTGCAGTTTGTGGATCTCCATGACACTCCTGGAAGGATGCAGGAGAAGGGGGTCATCACTGTAAGTGTGTGCTGTATTCCGATCAAGTTTTTTGCTGCTCACATGTTTCAACTACATTATTAAATGTATTAATGGTGAGTGCTATTGACAGTTTACAGTATCAACGTTTTCAAATTTAGTCAATTAATCGTTGCATCCCTACTGTATGCAATGAAGTTTTTACTTCTACTTTTAGGACATTTTGGATTGGAAGAATGTACGCACCTTCTTCTACTGGCGTTTGCGCCGTCTCCTGTTGGAGCAAACAGTGAAGTACGAGATTCTCCAGGCCAACAAGGACCTCATTGACGGTCACATGCAGTCCATGCTGCGGCGCTGGTTTGTTGAAACGGAGGGAACAGTCAAGGTTAGTGGCTGTGTCACATGCAAACACTGTAAACATTACATGCAAAATGCTTCAATGGAACCTAATGAAATAGTAAGTATGACTCTAGAAATTATATTTTATTTTATTACAAAAACGTTGTGTAATTCGTAAATAAAAACAGAATACTATGATTTATTCAATTGAATAGACTGCAAAGACAAGATATTTAATGTTCGAACTGAGACACTTAATTTTTGTTTGCAAATAATCATTAATTTAGAATTTAATGGCAGCAACACATTGCAAAAACGTTGACACAGGGGAATTGTTACCAGTGTGTTACACGGCCTTTCCTTTTGACAACACTCAGTAAACGTTGGGGAACTGAGGAGACCAATTTTTGAAGCTTTTCAGGTGGAATTCTTTCCCATTCTTGCTTGATGTACAGCTTATGTTGTTCAACAGTCCGGGGTCTCCAATGTGGTATTTTAGGCTTCATATTGTGCCACACATTTTCAATAGGACGACAGGCAGGCCAGTCTAGTACCCGCACTGTTTTACTATGAAGCCACGTGGTTTGGCATTGTCTTGCTGAAATAAGCAAGGGCGTCCATGATAACGTCGCTTGGATGGCAACATATGTTGCTCCAAAACCTGTATGTACCTTTCAGCATTAATAGTGCCTTCACAGATGTGTAAGTTACCCATGCCTTGGGCACTAATACACCCCCATACCATCACAGATGCTGGCTTTTCAACTTTGCGCCTATAACAATCTGGATGGTTCTTTTCCTCTTTGTTCCGGAGAACACGACATCCACAGTTTCCAAAAACAATTGGAAATGTGGACTCGTCAGACTACAGAACACTTTTACACATTGCATCAGTCCATCTTCAATGAGCTCATGTATTAGAATATCATCATCTATTTTTCCATGTGTAGTCCATATCCCCAACCAGTTTTTGTTTTTTCCTCCATCTTCAGGCGTACCTATGGGATAACAACCAAGCAGTAGTTGAGTGGCTTGAAAGACACTGGTCTAAAGAGGACGGAACTCGAACAGCCATCCGAGAGAACATCAAGTACCTAAAAAGGGAAAATGCCTTGAAACATATCCGCAGGTACACACACATACGATAATTTAATTGAAACAACAAACAAATAAATGTCTATATTGTTACAATTACAATTTTTATAGATTGTATAAATTGCCATTTGGCTTGTCAATTAGATGATTGGCATTCGTAGCTGTTAATCAGGGCTGTCTCACGTGCAGGGACAACATTTTGATTTTAGAAGTGAGGGGGACAAAACTGGCTGAAGTACAAAGGCGTGGCTTGAAGGGGGGTGCTGTTTAAAGGATTTTTAAATAATGAAGTTGTTTAGTACAAAATTTACGGAATAAAATGAATATCTTTGTTTTAAAGACTGGATGATGATTTGGTTTATTTAGTGTTTGCTTCTTATGTCCTGACTGAGGATCAAAACAGGTCCTCCCTCAAAAGGCTGAAGCGTAAGCCGTTAGGGATCTACAGACTGACAGTGGAGGTCTAGCTTGTGTTCTTATTCTCTCAGTAGTGACAGTTGGGGTGTTTATGCCACAAAGTTTTATTTCAACAAAATATAAACCTTTGGGGACGGCGTGGCTCGGTTGGTAGAGCAGCCGTGCCAGCAACCTGAGGGTTACTGGTTCGATCCCCGGCTTCCGCCATCCTAGTCACGTCCGTTGTGTCCTTGAGCAAGACACTGATGGGTCGTGGTTAGGGCCTTTCATGGCAGCTCCCGCCTATAGTGGGTGAATTAAAGTTAAATTTAAAGTTAAAGTCCCAACGATAGTCACACACACACACTAGGTGTGGTGAAATTATCCTCTGCATTTGACCCATCCCCATGTTCACCCCCGGGAGGTGAGGGGAGCAGTGAGCAGCAGCGGTGGCTCCACTCGGGAATCGTTTTGGTGATTTAACCCCCAATTCCAACCTTTGATACTGAGTGCCAGCCAGGGAGGTAACGGGTCCCATTTATATAGTTTTTGATACAACTCGGCCGGGGTTTGAACTCACGACTTTTCAGTCTCAGGGCGTACACTCTAACCACAAGGCCACTGAGCAGGTGAAAATAGTGTAAATTCTTTGAGTACCTTGAGGGTAGAAAAGCCCTAACCCATTTACCATTTAAGTGGAGCACAGGCCTCCTTTTGTTTGGATGTTTTTCTTTATTTTACATGGAGTCCAACAAGCCGATCATTTAGTTTGTGGCGGGTCTGAAGGGACAGCTTGAGTGGTGTCTTCCGCTTCGCACTAGTGTTTGACTCAACTCCATTCAGTAGCATAACATTATTTTGGACAATAAAAAGTGCAGGGAACAAAAACTGCCTTTTAAAAAAATTAATGCAAGAAGGCTGCAACACGTTGATTTCCGACCTATTTCCGTCTTATTCAAAGTTCCATGACGGGATCATGTTGACGGAACGAAGGTATTTCAAAGGTCATACAGGTGCATGCTTTAGCAGCAACAGTAGCATCTTTCAATAGATACTATATGTTGTTGCCAGTCAGTGATTATGACATGATAGGCATTCATTACAATAACATTTTCACCATACAAAAAGGAGACTTGACGTGTTTGTTTGGTTCCAACTTGTTTCCTTTCAGTCTGGTTGAGGCCAACCCTGACGTCGCCATGGACTGCATCATCCACATGAGCCAGAGCATCACTTCATCCCAGAGGGCCAAGCTCTCGCATCTGCTTACAACCATGGACAACAACAACACCAGCTAGACTGTGGAGCTTTTTTCAAGGCTTTGTGCAGGGTTAAAAAAAGAAAGAAACTAAGTTAAGTGCTCTCCCAAATACACTCGCAACTGTTAAAAGTGTAACCGTGATGAGCTATTTTATGAACGAGTTTGTAGAAAATAGTGAGAATCGCTGTTCTCTGAAATTATATGACCGTATGATCATACAACCACTAAAGTTTCATATCTGTGCAAGGACGTTACAGGCAGATCTTGAAGGACCACTAATAGGAATTCTGCATTTGGTTGGCAAACTATCACTGTAATGCACATTGCGCTTGGCGGCATTTATACATGCATCATACTTTTATCAGCACCAGCTTCTCTATTTCAGGTAGGAAGTCCGACATTAGCTGGTAACAATGTACATGCACAGGCTTGTATAACTAAGTGCTAACATTTAGCACGCATAAAGCATTAGATGAATGTCAGTGGTTGTTAATCATGCGAATCTTTGTGCAGGCATGTTTGCAATGTGTTTTCCTCCTGATAGGGCTAACTCCCTAAGAAGGGACAATGGACTGGACGGACGCTTCACTGGTGAGCTGTTTATGTTGAATGTTCTTTAATAAAACAACATATTTCCCATTTAGAGCCATTATAATATAAAATCAGTGTGGTTTACACGCCACATTGACCTAATTGGCAAAAACGGTGTAGTACAGATATAGGGAATTTTTTTTGGAATGCATTTCTGAATTTTGTAACCTTTTTTGATGTGGTGATAACTTAAAGGTGGCCCGATTGGACAAGAAACATGAAATACCATTTTATATGAATGTATATTATATAAGATGTGTTCTCTGTCTTCTGTAGTCAACACATCTGTTAATAAATAGCACTGATTTATTTTTGGCAAAAGAAAGTTTGTTTATTTACCCATTTTTGAGTATCTTTTTTTGAATTCATAGAGCATGATACACTTGTAATAATTCCGACACCTGTGTCAGAAATGTATGGTGAAATATCGG
This sequence comes from Nerophis lumbriciformis, assembly GCF_033978685.3. NCBI lineage: Eukaryota > Metazoa > Chordata > Actinopteri > Syngnathiformes > Syngnathidae > Nerophis > Nerophis lumbriciformis. Next base: position 33,256,969 of record NC_084559.2, on the reverse strand, counting down.
AGAACATCTGAATTTTGGAATGAAATTGGGTAAATATAGCAAAACGACAACAACAAAAAAAGCTTTTCTGTGGTAATAGCCATTTGAAACATTCAAATATATACAGCAAAAGGTTGTGGTCACCTTCCCCAGCTGCCTTTTTTATAAATATAAATTAAACAACACAGCAATAATGTCTAGCACAATACAACAGACAAGCTACAGTATAGAAGGACTTTCAAACACACAGTGATCAGTAGAAAAACTTGACTAATTCCCTCCACTTACACAGGCTGGATGGAGTCTTTGCTTGGCAACACTTGATATAATTGTAGTCTTAAAAGCGTTCCTCCCACCTCTTTATTTGTTAGACAGTTTTCTCCTCAGACATTCTTACTTCGATAGTTCCCGGCTGATTTGTACAAAAGAATGTTTCCAGTGGGCATCTTGTCCCGTGAGCTATCTGGATTTATATTGCTTTAAAGCAGAGTGATGGGCTTGCTGCTGGCCTGTGAGCCCAAGTACTGAGAGGAGAGGGCGTCCTGCGATGTGTAGGAAGTGTACAGACCCGTCACTTGTACATCTGACAGCGGCAGGGTGGCCACGGCGGAGGCAGGAGGGAGGCTGCTCCCCAAATCACAGTCTGATAGTCGTAGGGGGGAGTTACTGAAGGTGCCCAAAGCGTCCAGGTTAAAGCTGTCGTCCTTCATTTCCTCCCACAGGTTACCTGAGGTCACATTGATTAAGGCAATGTTAAGGCTTTTTGAAAATGTAACATGAAAAGTAACTTCCGCAAGCAGACGTTTCTCTGAAAATCTCCTGTAGGGGTGCACAAAAAATTAATTTACAGTCAGTTCTAAATCAATTCATAGGTTTCGATTTTTAAATTTTTTTTTTTTTTATTTATTTATTTTTTAATAATCCATTCTTAAAATTTTTTAGGACATCTCCATGCAATCAGAAGAAGCTTTTCTAACCTGTAACCTTTTTTAGAAAGCGTTTCATTGTGTGAATGCCAATGCATTCACACAATGCACCAAAAACTAATCTTGTTTATCACTCTTTCGAAAATCTTTGCCGTCTTTCACATCCCACAATTTTCATCCGGTCGTCCGGGAATCGAGAGTTTACCAAAAAAAAATTCTCAAATACCCCAGAATACCCAGAATACCAGGTTTTTATGGGAAATTTTTCCTTGCACAACTCCCACATATCTCACCTGATTCGAACCGTTCCACCATCCACACTGCACTCACCCTGGACATTCAAGCCAAAGTGTTTCCAGGTTCCAAAATGTTCCTGATTACCAGGAATTACCAGGAACTTTACCCATTAAAAATCAATGGGCAATTATAAACCTCTTCATATCCCACATTTCTTATCCGATTCAAACCGTTCCACCATCTACACACGCACCACTCATCCTCGACATTCAAGTCAAAAAGTTTTCCGTATTCCAAAATTTCCCCAATTACCAGGAATGTTTCCATATTCAAAGTGAATGGGCAACAACAAACCTTAACATATCTCACATTACTCAACCGATTCGAACCGTTCCAGAATCCACACACTCCTCTCACCCTAGACATTCAAGCGTTTAAGTTGGCCTTACGCGTATCCACGGCTTGCGCACATACGGAGTTCACACACAATTCCTACTGGGATTACCGGTACATATTTTAGTGATGATTATTATACCATAAAATACATTGTCAGAATTGGTTTGAATTGAGAATCGTGTTGAATTGAGACTCGATCTTGATTCGAATTGTTAGGTGCCCAAAGATTCTCACCCCTAATCTTCTTGGAAACTACAAAGTGTCAAAACACAACATTTTTATATTTATAATGACTTAACTATAGCACAGATTGATTGAAACTTTTTTTAGTAGATTGCACAGTACAGTACATATTCCGTACAATTGACCACTAAATGGTAACACCCGAATACGTTTTTCTACTTGTTTAAGTCGGGGTCCACGTTAATCAATTCACAGGGTTACGATAGCTGCTGGTAGAAGTACGTAAAAATTTAATGGCATGGTAAAAACGGAATTCTGTAGTGAGTACTTTGTGCGGTCCTGCTCACTCTGACTCTACCTTCTGTGTTTGAGACCCATGCACTAAATGTAAGATTACAGCAAATTATATGTCTGTGATTTATGTTTTGTGAAGTCACCCCAGGCTCTACTGACTCGGTCAATTGAGAAACTTGGAGAAAAAAATCCTCTCTGGGTATATTTTCTAGAACTTTTTGCTCTCCCTTTCACATGTTGCCAAAGTTAGTACAGCAAAAAAAAATTAAAATATGGCTGAACATTCCAAATAGAATTAGCTATTTTTCCTACAAAAGAATATCCCCCTAAAGTCAAACAAAACTACTAAAATATGTTTTAAGTTGTTTTGTTGTTGTTGTTGATGCCATTACAGAAAAGGTACCAGTGATGGCAAAAAAAGGAAAAGTGTGACGATAACCGTAGAGCAGGAAATGCAACTTACTGTAAAAGTAAAAGTAAAATATGAGCAACACCAATATTAAGCATCAGTTATGTACAAACTAGTTTTACCAAGCAGATGTAATATAAATAGCAGCTTAAAGCATAATAGCTAATGACTAACAATAAACTGAAGATTGCCAATTATTACTGCGCAGAAAACGTAAATTTTCTATTCACAACTAACCATGCTGAGTAGCTTTCTTAAACTGACTGATTTATTTCTGCAATGCCTATAAAACGCCAGTAGGTGACAGTATCGCTCTGTTCACACCTTCCTGCTCCATCTCCTTTAGTGTCATGTCAGGTGTCAATTGTAGTTTTACTATACAGTACCAATTTTACTTTGTATACTTTTATGACATACAGGAATGTTTAAAATGTAAATCATCATGATTAGTTAAAGGTTTTATAAACATTAGCCATTAAGGGACATTTGATTATAATTATCTTCAAGCCAAACAGGACATAAAAGTCCTGACATTTTTGAAGGGTGTGCAAACATTTTGGATTTAAATTTCTCAAACTTCAGTCCGAAACAAATATATCAAAGGTGATGTTTTTATTTTTTTACCCTTTTGAATATTTTTTATAAGATATTGTCACATTTTTACATTTTTAAAATAACTGTTATGTACATTCATACTAATTGACAACTGTGACATAATTTTATCAAAAGGCCCTCATTAAAAAAAACATGTTTGGCGTTTTTGTTTAGGGCTGAAGTTGATTGAGAGGTTTGAGAAAATAAAATGTTAATGTTAGAAAACTAAAGGACGTGTATGTCCTGCTTAGCTTTGAGACATAACTGCCAGTGTGTCTTATGCCTGTGAAAGAATTGGACATTGAAATTAAATTGAATTTTTAAAATTGAACATGACAAAACACTATTCATGTATAATGAAGTAACACAATCACAATTATGGCCAAAATAAAGCAAAACATTACTGAAAGAAGAAATAGGTCAACCTTTATCCCCTGAGGGTTAAACAATTGCCATGTGCAGTTAAAGGTTGCACGAACATGTACACCCTCTGGTGACATTTGTAATTATCTAGATCCACACCAAACAGGACATAAAAGTAGCGATCCTAAAGTTGTTTTTTTTTGCTCATATTTCTCAAACTTCAGTCCTAAACAAAAATATCAAACATGTTTTGTTTTTAAATGTTGACCCTTTAAAGGCCCTTTGATTGGATAATGTCACAGGTTTAAATTGATTATATAACTCATGTTATAGAAATGTATACTAATTGAAAAGCATAACATTTGATCAAAAGGCATTCAAAGGGTTGTTTGGTATTTTCATTTAGGGCTGAAGTTGATTGAGAGATTTAAGAAAAAAAAGTTTGATAAAAAATGAATCCAAAATGTTTGAAAAATTAAGGACTTACTGTATATGTCCTGTTTGGCTTTGGATACTGTGGAATAACTACCAGTGAACCAATGAAATAATTGGATATTGACATGTTTTAATAAAAAAAAAAACTGTCAGGTAAAATCATATAATGGAGTAAAACAACAAAAAATATGGCTAAAATACTCAAAAAATTTACTGAAAAAACAAAATAGTCTGCCTTTGTCACCTAAGGGTTAAAAAAGTGACTTTGCATTAATTGAAAATATAGGAACAACTCAAAAGTCTAGTAGCGTTATGCCACAAGATTTATATATTTTTTGAGTTTTACTGTATTTCACATTTTAAAAACTGTTGAGCGAAGACTAATGTTGTGGTTTACCTTGAAGGGCAAAGTCCATGATGCTTGGATCCAGCGCATCCACCTCTGTGTGGTTATCCACGTGCATGCTGTAGAAGTCGTCTGGAGGCTTGCTTGGGTGATGGGTGAGCGGGCTGTGGGAGATGTCTGGCACCGTGTGGAGGGGAGGTGTTTGGGCCGGGGCCGGTGACATGGGTGCCAAGCGGGCCTGGACCTGTAGCTGTGCCTGGATCTGATGGTGCTGGTGCATGGGTAAACACGGCAGGGAGAGGGTGACTATGGGCTGAGACTGCTGCATCTGCAGCGAGAGACCAGTTGGACAACTGGGCAGTCTTGTCATGACCGGTTCTATTATTGCCTTCCTTCTGCAGTTCTCTGGGCGATCCGTGATCAGTTTGTCCAGCTCATCTGCAAGAACGACAGATGAATACCTCAATAAAGTGTCTTTTAACATGGTCAGTAAATATTTCCTAGTCCCTGACCTGGGTTAGCCATGCTTCGGCGGATGGCTGGGAGATCCTTGCGTTTCCACTTCTGCATCTCTTCCTCCATCTTGTCAATTTTGGCCGGGTTCAGTGCCCAGAGACAACCCTTCCGGGATGAGCTGCTCGTCTTGTTCTCCACTTTCTCAAAGCATTTGTTTAAGGACAGGTTGTGTCTGACTGAATTCTTCCATCCGTCTGGTGCAGTCTGCAAGAAAAGGGTTTTTGTGACCGGCCCACTCTTCAAACTGGTCCGCAATAAACCAAACGGCCTCACCTTGAAGTAAGGAAAGTGTTCCTTCATAAAGCTATAGATCTCACTGACTGGAAGGCTGCCTGTTTTGCTGTTCTTTAGCGCCATGGCAATCAAACAGCTAAGGAAAGAAATCAAGATGAAGCACGAGAGTTCAAAGGTGATATCGTGTGTGACGTATCACCTGTAGGAGTAGATGGGTTTTGGGAACGATTTGGGCTGCAGGTCTTGTTCTTGTGGTGCCAGACGAGGTTGTGAAAATAGACTTTGGTTGTTGAAGGAGACGTTGCTGTAAAGGCCACCTGTTGAGCACTAAAGGGAGAAGGAAAACATTAGAATCACTGCTTGCTTTGGATGGTATCAGACTCATTTTAGCTCTTTATGCAGGAAACAAAAAAGTGGGTGTCATTGCTACTCAGTAATCAGCAAAGACAAGATTATAGTGTTAAACTATCAAATGATGAATCACATTTTTCCATTCATTCCACATAAGAACTGTGATAGAATAGATTATTTTCAAATGTATGGTTTTATGGCATAGTATTGTCATTTCCATCTACAGTATGTCCTTGGCAGGCTTAATCGGAAATGACATTAGAGTTCAGTTCCACGACTTGGATGACACTAATATTTTTGCAGCAGATTCCAAAAAACACTACAGCGCTGTCATATACATTATCTTTGACTGTCTTTTTAGCTGTGATGATTGCTGTCAGTCTGCAGTAGCCTGTGGTCAAATATGTACTTTTGTATTTACATTTCATTGACTATAAAAGCGCTGGAATGCGTTCAACTTTTATTCAGAATCAGCTACTTTGGCGAAAGCTGACCTGAGTTTCTTCTCATTCATTGTGGTAGCGTCACAGTGCATTGAACAGTGTTTAAGCTGAACGTCCATTGACCTCAATGGGGTGGCATAGAGTGGGTTCTATTGCAGCCAAACGAGACATTCATTGGAGCGTCTCTGGAAGTGTATGGAAAGTGGGCTCGGCATCGACTGGCCTGGACACTCGGCTTTCGCATGATGACTGGCTGATCTTTCTGAGGCTGAATACCTTTTTGATTGACAGTAAAATGAGCAAGCCAGCGATCTTTAAATATAAAGCACTGCCAGAGCATTTTTCATGTTTCATTCCGTTGTGCCGAGTTAATAAGGCAAATTCTATCATTTTAAGTGACAATTTGTTTGTAAAATATAGCGTCTATTATTTGTTACTGGAGACTGTACTCGAGTTTAGAGAGTAGCTGAAAATTAGCTTCCCCACTTGAAAGACCAGCAGCCGCCCCTGCTTCTTAGCAGTAGGTTTTAAAAAAAAACAGTACCTCCTCCTGGGCTGGCAAACGGTATTAAAGTTTATTATTTAAACTAGTGCTGTCAAGTGTTTAATCTTTTTAAACAGATTAAGTGCACTTTTGAATTTGGATTAATCATAATTAATCACAGACATATTTTTTATTAAAACTTTCTGAAGACCTCAATATTTTGACTCAAATGTAATTTTATTGTCAGAATGTCACAAGGAACATTTAAAAATATATATTTTTTACTTGAATACATGTCATTTATTTGCTCAAAATATTTTCATCTAAAGTCCAGTCCAGGTATATTTTGAAGTGGAATTCGCAAGCAAGCACACCAGTCAACAGTCGCCTCACTCATATTTGCACCAACGTATGCATTGACCATATTGGTTAAGGTAAAGGAGCATGTACAGTCAAAATATATTGCGTAGTTAATCTGTGTATATACATGATTGTTGCAATATTTTTTTGTGATTAATCACATGATTTAACTTTTCGACAGTCCTTATAGTGCCGTTTTAAATAATTAGTACTGGTTATTGTCACATTAACTTTGACAGCCCCAATAGAGAAGGCTATTTTTTCAGAATAAATAAACAATGTAATGTTTTTTGTAGAGTATTCCGGTTCTCAGTTATATACAACATAAGAATAATAGTGAAGGGAGAAGCCCCGTCCACCCGGTCCTTAACTTTCTGGAAATGTACCCCCATTAAATAATTTTGTTGGCTAACCCTGTCTTAATTCATCATTTTAAGGTGTTACCTGTTGTCCAGCTTGTGTGAGTGAGTACACCTGCTGTGATGCTGGCTGGTACACTGAGGTAGGGCACTGGTACCCGGGTGAGGGCATCCCATTCATGGAGAATGGCGATATCTGTGTGGCAAAAATATGATGTTAACTTCTGTACTGGTGCGCTTTTCCCCCCATGTGGTTGCTGCGAGTACTCACACTTCCACTGTGGGTGTTGATGATGCTGATTCCCAGTGGACTGTGCTGCATGTTGCTCTGCAGGTGAAGCATGGAGCCCTGACCTGCTGTCATGGGCACACTGCTCAGCTGGGCTTTAGGGGAAACAGGCAAGACTCTTCTTATAAAGGTGGGATGATATCTACCGATAAAGTATCGGTCTACCTGTCTGTCTTATCTAGTGACCAGAACCTCAGAGAGACCTTCCACTCGAATGTCAACAAGTTGGTTTTGTGAGTATTAGTTTCATTGTGCTTGAAAAGCTGTTTTCTTGTACACCCATAGATGAGTACATTAGGTACACCTGCACTATCTGAGATTGGTATCAACAAAACAAACAAGAATAAAATACAGTATGACTATTTTATAATTGATAGTAAGTGATGGTCAATAGTTACAATTTCAAACAGATTAATCACAGGGATAATTAAACTCAATTAATCACGATTCGTATGATTAATCATGATTACATATGATTGATTTTTACAGTACAGGTCAAAAGTTTGGACACACCTCATTCAATGCGTTTTTTTTTTTTCATGACTATTTACATTGTAGATTGTCACTGAAGGCATCAAAACTATGGATGAACACATGTGGAGTTATGTACTTAACAAAAAAAGATAAAATAACTTAAAACATGTTTTATATTCTAGTTTCTTCAAAATAGCCACCCTTTGCTCTGATTACTGCTTTGCACACTCTTGGCATTCTCTCGATGAGCTTCAAGAGGTAGTCACCTGGAATGGTTTTCACTTCACAGGTGTGCCTTATCAGGATTAATTAGTGGAATTTCCTGCTTTATGAATGGGGCTGGGACCATCAGTTGTGTTGTAAATGAGAAGCTGTGTCCAAACGTTTGGCCTGTACTGTATATTGATTGCTTAATTTTACATGAGTAAAGGAACTCAGAAAAAAAGGGGAAATAAATGTACATAATGTGTTTAGAGAAACACTTTTAACATCATGTACTGTACATGTTAACATTTTTTCAAAACAAACATTTATTGACATTAATGTGCTACTTTATAGGGAGGGCCAAATGGGACACAAGTAAATATTTTGTTAATTATATAAATGTGTCATTAATTAATTATAATTGGAAATACATACAGAAATTTGCTAGAAGTACATTCAATAAATGTATTCCAATACTATAATTATTTATTTAACGATTTAATTCATTATTGCATGATTTAATGATTTATTTAATTATTTCATGAACCTGTGTGTCAGCGCTTCCTGAATTGTATCTGTCCAACTCACACATCAGAGCCAGTGGGCGAGGCTAAAAGGAATTTAGTCCAATGAACTTTGGAAGTCTTTCAAAACATGGCGACTTAGGAGAATATAGTCATAGTCTCTTTTGGGAGTTGGTGGTAGATATGTTAGACCTTGCGGAGCATGTGGAAGCAACACCTGCTGACCCAGAGCGCGTAGCAGTTAAAGTCGAGGAATTTATTCAAGTTATCAGTTATTTCCGCATTTTCAAACCCAGTTTTGGACCAGTACTCCTCGGCTTCTCTGGTCGAAGTGTCCCACAGACAGTGGAAGTGCCGGGTAACCAATCAGGTCTTAGGTGCCACCCACTGACTTTGATGGCTAAGTTTGACAGATCAAATAAATGAATGAAGTTCAAGAAATAAATTAATAAAGCATAAAAAAACGTATGAATTGATCTGCTCAGTGGCCTTGTGGTTAGAGTGTCCGCCCTGAGACTGGAAGGTTGTGAGCTCAAACACCGGCCGAGTCATACCAAAGACTATAATACCAAAGACTATAAAAATGGGACCCATTACCTCCCTGCTTGGCACTCAGCATCAAGGGTTGGAATTGGGGGTTAAATCACCAAAATGATTCCTGAGCGCGGCCACCGCTGCTGCTCACTGCTCCCCTCACCTCTCAGGAGTTGAACATGGGGATGGGTCAAATGCAGAGGATAATTTCACCACACCTAGTGTGTGTGTGTGACTATCGTTGGGACTTTAACTTTAACTTTAATTTAATAAAGAATTACATCATAAAATAAATAATGAAACAATTAAATTAATAATGAATTAAATTATTAATATTTAATTTAGTATTGGATAATTAATTCAACGACGTAATAATAAGTAGAATTATGAAATAACTAAATGCTAAATAATGTAATTTTACTTTAAATTAATTACATATTTATATAGTTTACTCCAATTATAATTAATTAAAGACACATTTAAGTAATTTGACCCTCTATAATTTTAAGATGGAAGAGCTGCGGTGAAAGGGAATCTCCTTCCTGCAGAGTGTGCATAGTATTTTATGTTGGTCGACTGTTTCGTTATGTTTTTTTTGTAGTCTAATTTTCCATTCAGTGGACCAACGTGCCGTTAAGCTTCTTCTGTATTGACATGTTTGTTTGTGGCCCTAAACATCTGCGTAGAGTGCTTATATCGCCAGTTGGTCTTTTTGTTACTGATTTAAATGTAATGGGGTGTACCTAATGCAGTGACTGCATTATCAGTGTGTTTTGCTCCCTGCAATTGATAAATGTGTCACAAGCTTCCAGTAGGAGACTGCAAGGGTTGTGATGCTTTTTTTCAAAACATGTCACCTCACCGGTCTGTTGGTCCAACAAGCTGCCCTGATGGGACGGCCCGTTACTGTGGCTGCGACCATCAACCATCTGCTGCAGTCGGGGCACATCCACCGAGGTGAGCCATGACAGGGACTGCAGGTCCCCAGGGAGGTCCTCCCTCAACTGGGAGGGGTCCGTGGTCAAAAGCCTTCAGAGGAGGAGTGGGAGGGGGGAGGTTAGTGGGACAAACCAGTGCAGGGAAGGGCCCAACATGGCTGTCAGATCAGACTCAAAGAGCACAGGTGGGATTTACATGCTAATTTCAAACAGAACATTTTTATCTCTCCAATTCAGAAGCAGTGCAATGAATGTGGATCTGTGCTCAGCTGCATAGTGGAAGTGTGTTATTGTGCCTGCCAGGATTTATAAGCAGATTAGCTGGTGGTGTTAATTCATCAGGGACTGTTTTAATCAACAATGAGGGAGTTAAACAAGCATCCTATTCAGAGTAAATCATCTGTTTGTATTGTTGTTGTTTTATACGAATAGTACTAACATACACACTTTAAACACATCAAGTGCTTTTATTGGATGATAGTTTGTCAGGCCCTTAAAAGAAAACTTGAATTTGAATATTTATAACAAATTTGAAAAAAATAAATAATTTAACATAAATTATTAATAATTGAATAGGATTAACATTTTAAAATGCAAGTTTAAAAAAAAATGTTTTACCTCAGTAACCTTTTAAAAAAAGTTAAGCAATATCCACTAAACGGTTTTACTATCGTTTTTTTAAATATCATTTTTAATGCAAATACATTTGATGTATTTTTGTTTAGACTAACCACAATTAAAATACAAATATTTTTGATTTAGACAAATAAAACAAAAAATACTGTACAGCAGGGGCGTCCAACGTGTGGCCCGCAGCTCAATTTTTAATGAAAAAAATCCACATAATAAAAGCGCAAACAGTTGTAATGTAATGAGAGGATGTTGAAATGTTGTCGCACTTAACACAAAGCTGACATGTAGGCATTTTTTTTTTGTTTTTTTTTTAAACCTATGGTTTTAAAAATGAAAAATATCAAAATGGCCCCTGCATCCTTTGATTTATTTGTCATGTAGGCACCCCTGCTGTACAGAGTTTAAAATCCTATACACTGGATTAAATAAGATGACCATGAGTTTGCTTGAAACTACCATCTTGCAGTCATGACGTCTTTTGTGTATCCGATTCGGATGAGAGAGTGAATGAATAGAGAGGAATCCTCTTGAATCCTCTTCAGTCTGCTCTGTGCACACACACTTTACTGTGTAGGGGTTTTGTAACTGGGGTTGCCATGACAGCACATACTATTGTGGGGACAGTGAAGGAGCTCCCTCCTCCCTTACACACACACACACACCAAATCTCCTAATAAAAAAAATCAACCCTGTGTCAGGTGACCACAGGCCAGCCCTCCCCATTGGCTGAATCGTAAGTAAACAAGGCATGAGATCGTTTGAAAGACGGCACAGCAGCACATGTTGCCTGCAACAGTTGGTCTTGTCTATTGAAAAATGATCACCTATTGTGTCCCAAACGACAAATCTGCCCAGTGGCACGTGGCTCTATTGTCTCTGCCAGACCCTTCCTTGATTGTCTCTGTCGTTTCTTTTCTTTGTCCCCGGGGCCTTGCATTAATCTGCCGGAATGACAGGCCTCACATAAGAGGGACAAATAGGATGCCATCTGCGTCCCACTCCCTCCAGCCTCATGAAAACCACGCCCCAACACCCCTATACATAACACCCCCTTACTTGTCTTCCTACATGAGGAAATCAGCACAGGGCAAGAAGAGGTGCAAATGCAGTTAGAGGTCAGGCCGTGGTGTGTGTTTGTGTGGTAATGTGTGTGTGCTGTCTGAGTGTGTGACATCGCTGACACACGTCTTCAAGCTGCTTGTCATTAAGTTAGAGTGTTTTGTTGTTTGGAAGCAGGCACAAGACATTTTCACTTTGACCCTTTTTTGCTCACTCATTTAACTAAAGTAAAATAACCCCTATAATTTATTTCATATTATACGTTTTTTAAAATTATTATTACATTTAATTTGATGAACTACTCACACCTGTTAACATTATATAAAGTATTTATTAACATTTTTAAAGTGTAATTTCATTTGTAAATTATATTCATTTTGATTAAATTATTATCATGCACAAAGTATTTTTTTCATTTAAATGACAGAATATGTATAATATAAAGTGTAGTATATTATAATTTAATTTTTTTTATTTTATTTTGTGAATTAATTTAAGTTAATGAAATAATATATGAAATATAAAGTACAGTATATTATCATTGTTTTATTTATTTTGTAAAATAATTTGTAGCTTGTATTCAATTTAAAGTATAATGTGTAAAGTAAATTTAATGTAAATTAATTTAAATCAATGAAAGAAGATGTATAATATGATGTATATTATCATTGTTTTATTTAATTTGTGTATGAATTTGTAAATTGTATTCAATTTAATTAAATTATTATTATGCATACATTAAATTAAATACAACTTAATTACATTTAATGAAGTAATATGTATATGAATTATATTTAATTTAATGTAATTTATAATTCAATCAAATCAGAAGATTAAATACATCCTTTAACTTCATTTCAAGATTCAATAGTCTTTATTGTCATTATGCGAACGTAACGAGATTTTCTATGAGGCTCTCAATAAAATAAATTAAATCAAATCAAATGTATTACAATTCTTACATTTTTAACTTTCTATTAAACTTCATCAACTCTACTCTACAAATTTTTTTCATAAAAAAAAAAAATGTTTTGATAATTGGGAAAATCTTAGTGGCCTCCATTTCGACATAAATGACCAAATATGGCTCCTTTCAATATGATAGGCTTTCACCAAATTATTTAATAATGTATTACAATTGTTGAGTTTTAATATTTATTATTGTATTAAAGTTCTTAAATGTTTAATTATATTTACATGCTATTAATCTTTATTTTGTTTGTTTTTTCAGAGAAAGGTTTTTTTTGTAGATTGTTAGACTGTTGTACTTCCTTCTAGCAGCCTCCATTTTGACATAAGTTACTGAAGATGAGGTTCCTTTCCATATAAAAAGTTTCCCTGTGCATTATTTATTAATATATAAAAATTGACAAGTTTTAGATGTAATTTACATTCTATTAACCTTGTTTGATTTTTATTTAAAACATTTTTGTTGAATTTTGTTTTTGTTGACTGTTATAATGTTCCTATTACCTTATTGTGACCTCAATTTTACCAAAGGTTATGGTTCCTTTCCATATAAAGGGCTTCTATAAAGGGCTCCAATAACATTATTTATTCATGAGCTAATTCCAAAACCATTAGTTAGTTGATTGTTTGTTTCATAAATGTGGTGCAGTAAAAATCACCCCAAAACCTAAGCACCATAAAACCTTCCCTGCATGCAACATGTCGCCTCCTCTTGTATTACCAGCAAGCATAGAAATTGCTCAGTGATGCACAACATGTTGAGCTGGTGTCTCTGTTTGTCACCCAAGTCTTCCCAGAGGCCGGACAACACTAAATTTTCAACCCCCACTACCTCTCTCTCTCCCCCCTTGTCTAATTGGGAGCCACTTGTGCATGCGGGTGACCCGGAGCGCCCCATCTCCCCCTGAGCCGGCGGCCCGAGAGGTTCAAGCTCTCCGTGTGCCGACAGCAGGAGTGTAAACAGAGCTGATGGTTTCTGACAGATCTATTCAGACTGCAAATTATTTATTCTTCCAGACTTTTTTTTTCTCTTCTTTTCATGCCCCCCCTCCCCCTCCAATCCTCAAAAAGAGCCATCTATCAGCTAGATCAGTGATTCTCAAACTGTGGCGCGGGCTCCATCTAGTGGTACGTCAAATAATCACTTGATTAAATATTCAAACACAGTGTTACTGTTCAAACTGTGAGTAATGATACAGTGGCCCAAAAATTAAATATACTTGTTTTAAGGAATTCTTAATCCTACTATGCTACTGTATTTTAACGTTGGTCATGATGGTGGTACTTCGGGGGCCAAGTGTTTTCTGAGGTGGTACTTGGTGAAAAAAGTTTGAGAACCACTGATTTAGATTGAAATTAGTCGGTATCTTGTTGCAGAACTTATTTTGGTAACACTTTAGTATGGGGAACATATTCACCATTAATTACTTGCTTATTAACATGCAAATTAGTAACATATTGGCTCTTAATTAGTCATCATTAAGTACATATTAATGCCTTATTCTGCATGGCCTTATTATACAACCAGTAAGCCATTAACTAAGAGTCTTCCCTCAATAACCTCAGAATTATTGCTTATTAGTAACCCTAACCCTAACCCTTATATGTTCCCCTAGTGTCCAAATAACTCTAAATTACCGTATTTTTCGCAGTATAAGTCGCACTGGAGTTTAAGTCGCATTTTTGGGGAAATTTATTTGATAAAACCCAACACCAAGAATAGACATTTGAAAGGCAATTTAAAATAAATAAAGAATAGTGAACAACAGGCTGAATAAGTGTACTTTATATGACGCATAAATAACCAACTGAGAACGTGCTTGGTATGTTAACGTAACATATTATGGTAAGAGTCATTCAAATAACTATAACATATAGAACATGCTATACGTTTACCAAACAATCTGTCACTCCTAATCGCTAAATCCGATGCAATCTTATACGTCTAGTCTCTTACGTGAATGAGCTAAATAATATTATTTGATATTTCACAGTAATGTGTTAATAATTTCACACATAAGTCGCTCCTGAGTATAAGTCGCACCCCCGGCCTATGAAAAAAACTGTGACTTATAGTCCGAACAATACGGTAAGTCTTTGTTACTTAGAATATGCTCCCCATACTAAAGTGTTACCACTTGTTTTAATGAATACTTAAGCCTACTATGCTACTGTATTTTAACGTTGGTCATTATGGTGGTGCTTCGAGGGCCAAGTGTTTTCTGAGGTGGTACTTGGTGAAAAAAGTTTGAGAACCACTGATTTAGATTAAAATTAGTTGGTATCTTGTTGCAGAACTATTTTTTTTTTTTTAGTAAATGCCCACTGATTCTATTATAGTGACTTCTCTGATTTAGTTTCTTATCAATAACATGCAATATATTTCAAACTTCTTAAAGGTTTATTAGAAAAAAGTCTTACCTGTAATCCTGTGGAGACGGATGATGGCCAGCATTCTCAATGATTCCTGACATCCTGGATGTAATTCCACCTTCTATCATTTCCTGGGTTATGTGGTACCTCATCAGCGGAACAAATAAGATATTAATCTTAGCAGAATAGAAGCGATTAAAAAAATGGTTATGTTTACATACACAAAGCTAAATGTATAATGCACAATTTAAAAGAGATGACTTATTTTTGTTGCTGGCTGGAATTATATTTACTGTTTAAATTATTCTAAATCTGCATATATAGAAATAAACATCATACTCTATATTCATATTTACTGCTGACATAATGGCAGGGCCAGATGTTAAAGTCTCTCACTGACCATGCCAACAAAGAGAGTAACAACAAGGAGGGATTTCCTCCTAAAAATAAGTATTTCCAACATAAACACATAGAAAGAGGGAGAATATGAAAGGAATTTACCTGTTTTTGAATGATATTGAAAAAACGTGTAAGTCGTTGGGGAGCCCCTGTACTGTATCCACTGTGCTGCACTTGCTTCTCCCCCCCCCCCTAAAAAAAAAACCCTTTTTAAATTTCCCTCTCTGGATGTGTTCAGGGCGCGCTCATGCGCAGTGGAGAGCTGCGCTGCGCTCCCAGGCGGCCGGTGGGAGGCAGGAGGATCCCATGACTTTTGACAGCTGCTCCCAATAGTCCCACCAACGATAAGTTCACTTCTTTAATCGTGGCACTTTTTTAAGTTTTGGTTTCCTTTTGCTATGTTTGTGCGTAAAAAGCTGGCACGTCCGGCACGGCATCCATTACAGGTCACACACGTGGCTGCTTTTAAAAACGATGCTGAGCTCCATTCTGATATGTTCGTCCTTTAGGAACTTAAAAAAAAAAAAAAAAAAAAAAAAATGAAAGTTTCTACTCATGCAAATTGTGCAATTCGCCGAAATTGCGCGTCATTTGCGCGTCATTTGCGCGTGAAAACTGTCGGGGTATTCCATGAAGGCTCCCTCATTGAGGTCTAAGACGGTGCGACTGCACTTGTGCTGGCATCTGCTGGGTATGTGAGTGAGAACTTTTTTTTTTTTGAAGGGATGTACTTGAGGATCATTTGCTTCCCGCCACCGTGGCCGCGTCCTGCTCCTGTCAGCAGTGGGAAAAGAGCCGGGGAGGCGCGTAAAGGGTTGGCTAGGCAGGGGGCCTGTTGGGCTGCTGCAGGAGGAGGAGGAGGACACTTAAAGAGGTTCGCTTTAGCAAATACTTTAATGTGTGGGTCTGCAAGGCGTGTAGGAGATTGTCTTTCACTTAGAGTTGTTTAAAAAAAGAAATCCTAATTGCTTAACAATCTGCACATTTTGCATTTACTGTAAACTCAAGATGCATGCATG